>NW_007255761.1:0-218139 GCF_000164805.1 Carlito syrichta | reverse complement strand
TCGTTTGAGGTTTTACATTTAGGTCTCTGATCCATTTGGAGTTAATTTTAAGTGTATGGGGATAGATAGGGGTCCTGTTTCAATCTTCTGCATGTGGTCAGCCTGTTTTCCCAGCACCATTTACTGAATAGGTTCTCCTCTATTGTAATTTTTGATGAATGATTTTTAAGAGAACATATTGAGGGTCCCAATTCCCTACCAGACATTTCCTTGATATAGCCACTAATCAATTTCTTCAATGACATATAACACAGAAATCTGACTTTCAGTCTTAGGCAAAATTTCTACACAATAGTCTTTTTGTGTGTGTGTGCTCACTTTTTATCTATTAACCGCATATCCAGAGGTTATTTGTCTAAAAACAAATCTAATCTTGTAACTTCCAAAATTAACCATGGAAACTCAAAGTTTACTGTATAGCATTAATGTACTATCACTATACGATTCCAGCAAATGCCATTCAAAACTCATTTTCACTCCATACTAAAATGTTTGAAACTTCAGCCATATAACACTAGTGTTCATTTCTTTCAACAATATATGATTTTAGTCTTCAGTGCTTCTTTTTTAAATATTTTATTTTATTTTATTTTTATTTTTTATTTTTTGACTTGGAGTCTTACTCTGTCGCCCAGACTGGAGTGCAATGGCTCGCTTCCGGCCACCGCAGCCTCAACCTGCTGGTCTCCGGTGATCCTTCTGCCTTGGCTTTCCAAGTAGCTGGAACTATAGGCATGCGCTACCATCTCTGGCTAATTTTTTGATTTATTGTAGAGATGAGGTCTCGCCTGCCCAGTCGGGTCTCGAACCCGCGGGCTCAGACAATCCACTCACCTCAGCCTCCCAAAGGCGTGGGATTACAGGCTGAGTCACCGAGCCCGGCATTCTTCAGTTCTTCTATGTATCTTATTACACTTTTTAGTATAATCATCATCTGAGAGTTTTTCCCATGATTTCCCACCTCAACCTGTTGGGCTCCAGTGATCCCTCCACCTCAGCCTTCCAAGTAGCTGGAAGTACAGGCGTGCCCTACCACACCTGGCTAATTTTTTTTAAAATTTATTGTAGAGATGAGGTCTCACCAAGTTGTGGGTCTCAAACCCGCAGGTTCAGGCAATCCACTCACCTCAACCTCCCAAAGCACGGGATTACAGGCTGAGCCACCAAGCCTGGCTTGGAACAGTCATTTAGAAAAGACTTAAAAACTTGGATTAAGAACCTGTTCTTTGTAATTGAGTTGTGATAAATGTAAAAGCCATTTGAATTTTAAAGTGTACATTTTTCCCATTCCCTTCTTCTCTTCTTGCACAGTCTTGCCTGACTGGCCAGTCTTATTTAGTAAACCATTGCTAATACTGAAGAAGAAACAGCAAATTAGATCACCTGATAATTAGGAGAGTAGTCCAAGGCAAGCAGGAGTATAAAGTCTGGGGTGACATTGCCCACTTTCCCTCCATCTGTGAATTCAAAAACATCAGACCTTTACAGGCTAGGGCTCTGAGAATTGAAGATTATTACAATTATGTTTTAAAATAATTTTAAGCTTCTGGCAAAATGGTGTAGGAACTCCATCCTTTTCCTTTCCCTTACTTCATATAGATTTCACGAGTATACATACACTCCCACCACATGGAGAGATTGTTAGGTGGTGGGAAGCAGGTTCCAGGGGCTCACATATTAGCTAGCGAATTCTAGGATCTGCAGAAAACTTCTGAATCATAGCTCCTCCCATTACATCTTAATCAAATCTCAAAGCTGCAAGAGGACAACATAGCCCCCATCCTAAGTCCAGCTTCAAAACTGAACAAATCCAGAGGATCTACATAAGGAAGAATAGGGGACTGAGCAAAAAGAAATGAAATCTATCCCCCCATCACCAAGCAATGATATTAAAGAGCAGGTAAAAACGTGGGGTGCACCATCAAAAATGAAGAACCATCGAATGACGAAAACAGGTATTTTCCAGATACCCAGAAAGACAGCAACTGAGACTACAGACTTTGGAACTCAAACAATGAAGAACCAACAGAAGGGTCTCAAACCACAAATCCAGAAATCAAGGCATTGATGGAAAGGATAAACAGAAATGAAGAAAGATGAAAAAATGAAAAATTTGATAACTGAGATGAGAATAAAGAATACAGTAATCAATGTTACTGTATTGCGATTGGTATATACAGCAATGGAACGGGATGAGATTCTGGAAGCAAAACCTCAATTTCACAACCAACACATTTTCATCAAAGCCTCCAACATACAACCACTGGGGAGAGGAGAACCTATTCAGTAAACAGTGCTGGGAAAACTGACTGACCACATGCAAAAGATTGAAACGGAAGCCTTGCCTATCACCACACAAAAATCAACACTAAATGGATAAAAGACCTAAATGCAAAGCCTCAAACTATAAAAATCCTAGAAAAAAATGTAGAAAACACTCCTACATAAATTGGAATAGGCAACCAATTCCTGATCAACTCCCCAAAAGTGAATACCATAAATGTAAGAGAGACAAGTGGGACATCATTCAACTGAACAGCTTCTGTAAAGCAAAGGAAATCAAGAGAGTGGGGAGACAGTCCACAGAATGGGGAAAATATTTGCCAACTGTAAATCTGACAAAGGCCTAATATCCAGGATCTACAAGGAAAGGAAAGAACAAACAACCCTATTAAAAAGTGGGCAAAAGATATGAATAGACACTTCTCAGAAGAAGACATACAAGCAACCAACAAAAATATGAAAAAATGCTCAGCCTCACTAATCATCAAAGAAATGCAAATTAAAAACACACTAAGAAACTACCTAACTCCAGTCAGGATGGCCATCATCAATAACTCAAAAAACAACATATCCTGGAGAGCATATGGAGAAAAGGGAATGCTTCTACACAGTTGGTGGGAATATAAACTAGTACAACCTCTGTGGAAAACAGTGTGGTGATTCGTAAAAGATCTAAAAATCAATCTACTATGTAACCCAGCAATTCCTCTTCTGGGAATATACCCAGAGGACCTCAAATCATCTATGAAAAAGATAGCTGCACATGCATGCTTACTGCAGCATTATTCACAAGAGCAAAAACTTGCAACCAACTGTGCTGCCCATTGAAAGTGGACTGGATAAAGAAAATGTGGCATACATACATGATTGAATATAATGCAGTCATAAAGAAAAACAAAATTATGGACTTTGCAACAACTTGGGTGGATTTAGAATCTATAATACTCAGTGATCTATCACATAAAGATCTGAGTACTGCATGTACTCACTCAAAAGCGGACCCTAAACATTTATCATAATACTATAAGAAAGGGATTGACAGTAGTGGCACACAGCCAGGAGAGGGAGAGAGGGACACATAACATCAATAAGGGTACCCAAAATTTACCTGCACAATGACCACCTATGTACCAAACTCTGAATTGTACCCCATATCTTTAAAATAAAAATAATAATTAATTCAAAAAATAAAAATCAACAATTTCCACCTCTGTGGAAAACAGCATGGCTATTCCTAAAAGTTCTAAAAATTTATCTTCCACATGATCCAACAATCCCTCATCTGAGAATAAACTTGGAAGAACTCAAATCATTCTAGGAAAACGATACCTGCACATGCATGTTTATCGCAGCATTATTCACAATAGCAAAAACATGGAACCAACCATGCTGCCCATAGAAAGTAGACCAGATAAAGAAAATGTGGAATATTGCTCAGTTAAAAAGAAGGACAAAATTATGGACTTTGAAGCAACTTGTATGGATTTAGAGTCTGTAATAGTCAGTGATCTATCATCAAAACAAACAAACAAACAAACAAAAACAGGTACCACATGTTCTCACATATAAGTGGACCCTGAACATTAATCATAATACTAAAAGAAAAGGGATTGGCAGTAGCAGAACACTGTCAGGGAAAGGGAGGCATATAACAGCACTAAAGGTACCTGATATTAAACTATACATAGTGGGGATCAAAGGGAGGCCCAAAATTTATCTGTATGATGATCACTTATATACTTTGTCCTGAATTGTACCTTGCATCTTTAAAATTAAATTAAATTAAAAACAAAACAAAAAACACAAAAAAATCCAATTTAATCTATCATTTAAATGTTGTAACTTTCCCTTCCTTCCAAAAGTTGCTATTGTCTGCCCCTTCCTGAAAATAACATGTAAAGAACATGTTATAAATTACAAAATTTTATCTAAAGTGTCAGCTTGACCAGGAGACTCTGAATCACAGCAGTGGTCATGTACCCAAAACAATTAATGTAAATCTTGAGTCATGCTAAAACTACACGTAGGCTTCAAATTCAAGGTGGGTGAAGGGCTATGAATTTTGGGTATAAATACCAGAATTTGTGTTGCTTCTAGTCGGTTTTTTGGTAAGAATGCCAATTGTCTCCCTATAACCTGGTTATAGATATTAAACACTCCCTTTTCTGTAAGTTTCTCCCTCTCATCTTTTATTTGGCTATGTGAGATAGCAGCCAATTGTTGCTCAGACTATTTCAACCTGATCATCTCCGTATGGAGAAGAGAACAACACTTGCCCAGGACAAAGGATGAGTGCATAGTTTACATATTTGACTACAAAATAATAGTATGAGTATGAAAATATACATACAAAATAATGAATGTTATTGCAATAAATTTAAAACTAAATTTTAGGAGCATATTCAAAGCCCCACATTTTAAATAGGATATGGCCAGAAAAGTTCATATTTCTGGAAAAAGTGAACATAGTATTCACAACAAAGCCAGCATTTGTCACTCAAGGAATGTCAGACAACATAGGGACTCTATTTGACCATTGGCCTTGATATGTACAAGTCTGACAAAAGTTAAAGTCTTTATGCTTTTTATCTCATTTTGTTTACCATCTTCAAACATGCTTACATAATTAGAATCTAGTATCCTGGAGTTGATTGGTAGAAAGTTGTCCAGAAAAAAAAAAGAAAGAAAGAAATCTGTTTTAGCTCCAGGCATAGTACATTTTCTTTTCCCCTAGATTTCAAATTATTTGATACTTATTAATGTGCCGCTTTAAGCACTCTCTAAAAATAATAGGAAATATAATAGTGTATTTTCTTAATAGGCCATTTACATTCATGATTTCCAAAAGGAAAGTAATGCTTTTATGTCTGTCAAATATTCAAAGACATAAAACTGCATGTCTAGGGACTGCATAATAGGTAATTTGATATAAATTGCATGGCCCTTAAATTTATTTACGTAAGTCTTCTATGTAAAAAATTAGTTCTCTCAGGGTGGTAAATAAATAGAAAATATAATCTGAAATGTGTAAGATAAGCACCTTGGTTTGTAACCTTAAAAACATGTTATCCTAAAATACTCTCTAATTCTGGATTTCAGTCTCCTCTGTATTTTACTTCCATAATAATACTATAATTTCTGAAATGTACTTGATTAGTATTAAGATAATTTAAAGGAAGCTTTTTGTTTAATATAGTTGATTGTGTCATATTCCTCCTCTTATTTACCCATTTGAAACATGTGGAATAAAATAATGTAAAACAGATCACTTTGCATTTTTATATTCTTCTTTACTAATTCAGGCCAGAAAAATAATGTAAGCCTCACTTGTCACTGCTCATATTATTTAGACATGACTAAACATTAGAATGTTGGAATTATAGTTAGTTAGCGACTTTATTCAAGATCCTGACATTATCAGACACATGGTTTATATCTGTACAACTCATTACAATGTGGCCTCAGATTGAGATATTGGTGCTTGTTGTTTTATCCTAATAGAGAAAGAGAAAAGGGAAAGACTGAAATTTTTGGTAGTAGACCCCAAGAATAGGAACGAAACCTCTAATTCCTTAATAAACTTTGACAATCATAACAATGAAATGGGAATAATAGAAATAAAACAGTGCTTCTTATTCTTTCAATATCTGTAATATCAAGTTGTTGACCCCACATCTCTGGAAAAACAACTCTGGTGAAAGTTTTCATTATCTCCTTTGGTTCCAATCTAATGCACCCCTTTAAGTCAGATTACCCAATGCAACTTAAGACCCTATTGACACTGATCTCTTACTTAAGGGGCATTCTTTGCTAAATATCTGCTTGCATAAAAGATCAGGAAGAGATGTAGAAGAAGAATCAATGCCAACAAACTTGTTTTGTTTGTTTGTTTATCCCTCAGTTCCTTTGTTAGGTCCTTTTACTCTACATTATTCAATAGTGGTATTACCATGGTCGTTGCCATATATTCTTTTTTATGCTTTTATTATTTTTTTCTTTATTTTAAAGATGCGGGGTACAATTCAGGGTTAGGTATACAACTGTTCATTATGCAGGTACCCTTGTAGATGAGGTGTGCTCCTCCCTTCCCCAGCAGTTTCCCTCAACTGCCAATCCCACTCTCCCTCCCCTGGCAGTTTCCCACTACTGTTAATCCCTTTCTTACAGTATTACAATTTTCCAGTTGTGCTTGTGAGTGAGAGCATATGGTTAGGTACTCTGTTCTATGTTTCTGTGATAGATCACAGAATGAGAATGATAGGCTCTAAATCCATTCAAGGTACTGCAAAGTCCATATGTTTGTCCTTCTTTAATATTCCTTTGTTTATATGTACCACATTTTTTTATCCAGTCCAGCTTTCATGGGTAGCATGGATAGTTCTATGTTTCTGCTATTGTGAATAGAGTTGCAACAAACATGCATGTGCAGGTATCTTTTTGTTAGAATAACTTGAGTTACTCTGAGTATATGCCTAGTAGGGGGATTGTTGGATCATATGGAAGGTCATGTATTCTTAATCTCTTCTACTTCAACATGCATGTAGTCTCATTCATCCTCCTGATTGCAGTTTCCACCCATATGTCCGTGACTTCTAATGTATGAGTCTAGTCCACGGTATTCAAAATTTCTGGGATGTATTGAGAGATCTAAATTGAGGATTACTGTACTGGAGAATAAATTTAATGTGGTAGATAATATAAAATACTGAAAGGGTACAAACAGAACATCAACAATAATAGATGGATACTATGAATCTATTATTGCATGCATGCTAGCATGTTGCATGCTAGGTGCCTTGCATATACTAAATGATTATGAAACTTCAAAGAAATCACGGAGCCAGGCTCGGTGGCTCAGCCTGTAATCCTGCGCCTTTGAGAGGCTGAGGTGAGTGGATTGCCTGAGCCCGCGGGTTCAAGACCCACCTAGGCAGCGAGACCTCATCTCTACAATAAATCAAAAAATCAGCCGGGCGTGGTAGCTCATGCCTGTAATTCCGGCTACTTGGAAGGCTGAGGCAGAAGGATCCCCAGAGCCCAGCAGGTCGAGGCTGCGGTGGCCAGGAGCAGCCACTGCACTCCAGTCTAGAGTGAGACTCCAACTCAAAAAAAAAAAAGAAATCACGGAGTATGGATGTCTTTGTCTTTTATTTCCAGAAAAAGTAACTGAGGTTCAAAGTGGTTAAGTGACTTGTCCAAGATCTCAGACAGTGAGTTGTTTTTAAACCTTTCCTTTGGCCAAGCTCAGTGGCTCAGTTTGTAATCCCAGCACTTTGGGAGGCCGAGGTGAGTAGATTGCCTGAGCCTGTGGGTTTGAAACCAGCCTGGGCAACTTGGTGAGGCCTGTCTCTACAATAAATAAAAAATTAGTTGGGCATGGTAGCGCGCACCTGTAGTTTTGGCTACTTGGAAGACTGAGACAGAAATATTGCCAGAGCCCAGCAGATAGATGCTGGGGTGACCGTGAGTGTGCCACTACACTTCAGCCTGGGCGACAGGGTGAGACTCCAATTAAAAAAACCAAAAACAACAACAACAAAAAATCTCTCTTTTGAGGCATGTACAAAGCCACCATTGTATGTTAAGAACCCAGACACTTTGTCACACCAAATGGAACATGTTTCATAATAAAGAGAACATTGTTTCACAATAAAGAGAAACCTATTTCACAATTATCCTCAGGCCTTCCAAGTACATCTAGCAAACATATCAATATTATCTATCATATTTTCTTATATAGCACTGTCACAATAATAAAGTAATAAAAAAGAATATTTTAATTAAAATAGGTTAAACCTAAGTTACTTAGTTTGTATTAGTCAAAATATTAGATTGTGTAAAAAATTGATTTTTAAGCTGTATGATGTGTTTTCATTAGCTGTTAAGATCTAATTAGTTTTAAATCATTAGCTATGGTTGTCACTGTAGACTTTTCTATTAAGCACCTTCTTAAAATAAATTATTTTACACAATCATGCAGAGAAGTGTTTAGTAATTAATTAGTAACTAATATTGCTCCTTAAAGATAGGAAGCTTTCTTGACTCATCACTGGTTTTAAGGTTTTGTTTCTTCTCCATTCAATGTTAAATTTGGTTTATCCATTCACTTTGGATCCACAAAAAAGTAATGATGTTTAGAATGGCAATTTCTTAAATACATGTTGAAAATAATTTGATTTGTTTTGTAGCTTCAGACTACTAGACATCAAAGAAAGACTTTTTTCCATAATTAAATAATAATTTATTTAAATAATATGGGTACTCTTGTTTGAGGTATGACTTTCTAAAATGAACATTTCTGATACCCAATACAGAAATCTTTGTACCTGAACTGGAAATAGTAGTGGAACAAATTACTTGAATGCTCTGTCATTTATTTATTTATCTATTCATTCATTCATTTACCAACACCTCTAAAATGCTTCTTAGGTCCCTAGAATTTGTAATAATACATTTGCATTTTGCAAGAGTGAATAAAATCTTGTTCAAGACTAAGAGTTCTCACTGGAGGAAAATATCATGACAACTATGAATTATTATTTAATATTATTTTGAAGTACATGAATAAGAAACTCATTCCTTTTCCTGAGGAGAATGGTTAATAGAAGAGGAGAATGGGAAGAAAAAATTGCAGAACTAAACAAGCAAGCCACCAAAGTCTGTAATTGAAGCTTGAAAAATGATTTTTTTTTTATTTTAAAGATGTGGGGTACAATTCAGGGTTAGGTATACAAATGTTCATTATGCAGGTACCCTTGTTGACGAGGTGTGCCACCCCTTCCCCAGGCAGACTCCCACTACTGCCAATTGAAAAATGATGCAATTTGGTCACACTCCACTGTGTTTAAATTAGATAGAAGTTTGAATATCATTGATTTGACTTAATGATTTATGTTGCCTTGTAAATTCTTTATTTGTGAAAAAATTCAGAATGATGCTTTAAACTTGTTATATTTTATAATTCTTTTCTAATGGTCATTTAAGTTTTAATTTTATAGTAATGGTTATATTTACTTGCATTTAGAGGTATTTTCCTACATATCACAATCTATGTTTTACATCTGTGTCAACAATTCATAAGACATACTATGAGAAAGATATAAGGAGGATACCAAGCAAATGAACAAATGAATCTTTTATCAACTCTTCAAAGATACTGCAAGAACATTACTAGAAAAGATGAATACATTTAGTAAATATCTTCACTAATTTGCATTTAGTGGTCTGCAATGCTTGTCACTACTTTTCAATCACCTTAAAATTTGTGACAATTTAAACAACATGCACCTGAATTATTTGATACTTTCAAAATGTTCTACATTAATTCATTACTTTTATACATATTATATATAATCTATGTATAATTTAATTTTTATTGAGATTTTAAAACTACTTTTGGTTCTTTGCTATTTCTTCAGTGGCTCCTTTATCCCTGTAGCTTCACAAGACTAAAGATAATCCTAGTATTTCATCTTTAGTGTAGAAATCTAAATAATTTTCAGAAGTTCCTTACACCAATGATTTTGTGTTTAACTGTTGTGTTGTGCATGTTAATTTTCATTCTGTCCTCTTAATATGTTTTAATCTATTTTCAAAGTAAGTTTGAGAGCACTAAGAAAAAAATTGATGTTTCATTTCTTCCATGACATTCCTATATTGATTGTCAAGTTGTTGAATTTATATTGCCTGCTTTCCTCTTCCACACTCACATAATGGCTCAAGGTAAAACTTTCAAAGCATCCTATTAAAACAGCATAACATGAGCTTTCCTGGTTCAAGGCCCTCAATCCAACTCTCCTTTCCAATCTTCAAGAGAGTTTTTCAGGTAACACAACTTTATCATACTTCCAGTTTTCTTTAAAATTTTGATTGTATAATATGAGTGATCTTTCACAGAAACAAAGAACTGAGTATCACATGTTCTCACTCATAAGTGGACCTTGAACAATTATTGTAATACTGTAAGAAAAGGATTGGCAGTAGTGGGAAACTGCCAGGAGGGAGACAGGGAGCAGGACTGGCAGTAGTGGTAATCTGCCTGGGGAAGGGGGCACACCTCATCAACAATGGTACCTGCATAATGAACATTTGTATACCTAACTCTCCCTGAATTGTACTCCACATCTTTAAAATAAAAGAAATTTAAAGTATAAAAGAAATAAATAAATAAAATAAAATTTAGTTTCAAATATAATTCTCTAATCCCTGTTAGTGAATCTCTCTAACCTCTTTCATATTGAATGTATTATACAAGAATTTATGGCAATTTAAGCAAACTTTCTGGATCTAAATTTTAGGAATCAATATTTATTTTCAAGAGAATATTCGGCAAACTACAATGTTGGAAAAATATTAAGATTCATATCTTAGTTTCTACAAATACTTGCATTTGTACCATAAAAATATAAAAAAATGTTAAATATTAACAATATTTAATATTAATATTAAGTTTTGACTTCTTTGTTTAAAAATAAAATTTTAAATGATAGTGTTAAAAAATATAAATATAACTTTTTTGTTTGTTTCTAAGATGGTGGCTTGGAGGCTATCAACAATTCCTTGTACATTCAAATATTGTGAAGTAGTGTGGAAAGAACAACACAGTGAACTCCAGTTCAAGAAGGAAAATGAATATTCATCAAAATGGCAAAGAACACTCCAGACATCAGGGAGAAGGCAAGAAGATGGTTCTCTGGAGAGGAAAGTGAGTATGAATACCCGACAGGACTAAAAACCCCACCTCTGACACATTCTTTTCAATCAATTAACCCAAGCCACAGGAGAACACCTAATTTTTCCAGGGTCCTGGAGCTGTCTCTGGGGAGTCTGAGAGTTAGTGAGAAAGAAAGACACCCAGTAAAGCCATAGATGTTCTCCCAAATCCAGGCTGGTGAGGAAGACACCATTTTTCACCTAGGACCTTTGTTTTAGCAACAACAACCACTGCAGGCATTTCAAGGCTGCTCTCTCTGGAGCTGTGGAGGGACCTCCCACTGCTAGAACAGGGTGGGGGATGTGAATATTGTCTCAGGGTTTAGAGCCAAACCTCAGCTCCTCCAAGCCACAGGTTGGGAGTGGTGGAGGCCCCTCACCAAAACCATGTTTTCTACCTAAGAAGAAAGACTGGCAGCCAGTGTCAGATCTGCAACCTGGAATCCATTTCTGTGTGTCATCATCTGGACACCCCAGCCCACCCTGTCCTTCAGTACAGATGTGGTGAGGGGCTTCAACAACACTGAGGAACACTCAGAACAGCACCATAATGAAAGGAGTCTGGCAAGGGGTCCACACATCTACAGCCAACCAATCTTTGACAAAAACCAACAGGAATAAACAATGGGGAAAGCACACTCGATTCAATAAATGAAATGATGCTGGGAAAATTAACTAAACATATGAAGTATGTTTGAAATAGAAGTATGATACTAGACCCCTATTTCTCCCTATATTCAAAAATGAACTCAAAATGGATTAAAGACTTAAATGTAAGATCTGAAAATATAAAAAGCAAGAAGAAAACCTAGGAAGTATTCTTCTGGACATTAGCTTAGGCAAACAATTTATGATGAAGACCCCAAAAGCAAATGTGATAAAACAATAATAGACAAATAGGATTTAATTAAACTAAAAAGCTCTGCACAGCAAAAGAAATAATCAATAGAGTAAACATAAAACCTACTGAATGTGAGAAAATATTCCCAAACATCACTACTCAATATCACTGATCATCAGAGAAATGCAAATTAACACCATAATAAGACAGCACCTCACACCTCTCAGAATGACTATTATTAATAAGTTAAAGAGCAGAAAATGGCAGCACAGTTGTGGAGAAAAGAGAATGTTCATTCACTGTTGACTGGGCCTGTAAAGTAGTTCAACCTCTATGGAAAGCAGAAGGGAGATTTCTCAAATAACTAAAAATTGAATTTCCATTATACCCAGTAATTCCACTTCTAGAGATGTACTCAAGGGAAAAGAAATCAATATATTAAAATGTTACCTGTACTTGTATGTTCATTGCATGGAACCAACCTAAGTTCCCACCAATGATTGACTGGATAAAGAAAATATACGTATATTTAAATTTATATATATATGTATATATAATAAACCACTACACAGCTATAAAAAAAGAATACAGGTATGTTCTTTGCAACAACATGAATCGAGTTACAGATCAATATCTTAAGAAAACTGACTCAGAAACAGAAAACCAAACACTACATGTTCTCACTTATATGTGGGAGTTAAATGACCACATAGACAGAATCATAGATACTAGGGACACAGTAATGGGGGAGGTGGATAAGGAGAATATGGTTCAGAAATTACCTATTGGATACAATTTTCACTACCTGGGGAATGGGCCACCTGAGACCCAATTTCCACCACTATACAATATGTGCATATAATAAACTTACACATGTATCCCCGAATCTAAAAGAAAAATAGAAACAACAAATTAATAAATGCCATGATATTTACTACATATTGCTATTGATAAAATACTAATAGTTATACTAATATAAATATTAATACATATTAATACTTAGACAATATTTTGTGCAGTTACCATAATTTTATACCAATTTTCCTATTAAACCCACTCACTTATTATAATAATTAGTTACTATTATTATCTACAATTTACAGATGAAGGAATCAAACTTAAGGATACTGTCCAAGGTCATATCTAGCAAGTAGTGAGACTAGATTTTAAATTTAGGTCTGTATCACTCTTAAGATTATTCTCTTAAACCGTTTCCAAACTGTTCAGATTATCAATATATATAATCTACTGTCAGAATTGGCAACTTAGTATAAAGTTAAAGTCTCTAGTCAGATGTTAATGTCAATTGTATCCCCAGAAAGTTAAAGTCTAAAGTGAGGTGTTAATGTCAATTGTAACCCATAAAATAAAACAAGTATAATATTTCATTCAATTTTTTTCATGAGGTTTACAATCCAATTTGGAGCAATCAATTTAATGGCAAAAATTATAAATAAAACTCTTCTTTTAAAACTTTTTTAAAGGCATCAACCTTTACTGAGTTGTACCAGGCAGAAATTCAAGATTCTTCCTATATTGAATCCACAACCTCAAGTTCCATTTCCAAATGCTCCTTCACTTTGACTCTGACTACTGTGTCTAACAGTTCTGCTTCATTCCTTTTAACACACCAGTGCCACCATCTAATCTTCATTAAGTCCTGATTATAAATTGCCTATGTGCTTTACTAGTTCCTAATAATTTATTATCCCTCCAACTTAGCCCCCATACTACTGATTAAATTTTCTTTTTAAAACTGGAAACTCAGCCGGGCTTGGTGGCTCAGCCTGTAATCCTGCGCCTTTGGGAGACTGAAGTGAGTTGATTGCCTGAGCCCACGGGTTCAAGACCTGCCTGGGCAGCAAGACTTCATCTCTACAATAATCAAAAACTCAGCTGGGCATGGTAGCGTATGCCTGTAATTCCAGTTACTCAGAAGGCTGAGGTGGAAGGAACGCCGGAGCCCAGCAGGCAAGGCTGTGGTGGCCAGGAGCGGCCACTGCACTCCAGTCTGGGCAACCGAATGAGACTCCAACTCAAAAAAAATAAAATAAAATAAAACTGGAAACTCCTCTTGTTCTTTCCCTTCTTGAAACATCACATCCATATTCACAAGCAAGCTTTGATGACTAAGTCCTCATCTATTACCTCTTGACTGTTGCACTCCCTGAAGCCCACCAAAATGCAGAGCACTTGCCAGTTCTCAAACCTCTAGATCACTTCATAATTTGGAATTTTACATATATTCTCTTTGCCTGATATGTTCTTAACACCTATTACTCTTCAAGACTTAGTTTCAATATCAAGTAATGAAACCTTTTCTAAATATTCAGAGAATCAATTACCCATCTTTTATATGATCACATAAAAGTACACACAGCATTCTGCTGTTAGATTTTTCAAATGTGGGTTCTGGTAAGATGACGATGGTATAGGTGGACTTGTGAGATTCTCTGAATGTGAGTTCCCAAAAAGACTCTTACCTTTCTTCCCCCTTTTCCAGCGTACCACCAGCCACACTGGTCCAAGGCCCGGGGACCTTTGGTCCCATGCAGGGCCAGATATTGTGGACCCTGGCTGCTGCTGGCAACAATATACTGCCTTCAAGAGACCCATCTCACTAGAAAAGACATACACAGACTCAAAGTAAGAGGATGAGAAACAAATTTTCAGGCAGGTGGGACACAAAAGAAAGGAGGAGTTGTGATCCTAATTTCAGACAAAATACCATTTAAGTTATCAAAAATTAAAAAAGATACAGAAGGCCACTACATAATGATAAAAGGTTCACTGCACCAACAAGAAATATCTATCTTAAACATATATGCATCCAACATAGGTGCGCCAGCTTTCATAGAGCAACTTCTAGGAAAATTAAAGGAAGATATTGACTCTAACACCATAATAACTGGGGACTTTAATACCCCATTCACAACCCTAGACAGGTCATCAGGACAAAAAATCAGCAATGAGATCTGGAACCTCAATGTGACTCTTGACCAAATGGACTTAATTGACACCTACAGAACACTCCATCCAAAGACCACAGAATACACATTCTACTCATCACCACATGGAACGTATTCTAAGATTGACCACATACTTAGCCATAAAACAAAAATAAGTAAATTAAAAAAGACTGAAATTTTACAATGCACCTTCTCGGACCACGCTGGAATAAAAATAAACATTAACACCAACAAGGACCCCCAAAACCCACAAAAACATAGACACCAAACAGCATGATGCTAAACAACTCCTAGGTCAATGATGAAATCAAAACAGAGTCAAAAGATACCTGGAAACAAATGAAAATGAAGAAACATCTTACCAAAATCTCTGGGAAGCCATGAAAGCTGTAGTAAGAGGGGAATTTATATTCCTACAAACACACATGAAGAAAATGGAAGGCTCACAAATTAACAGCCTAACAAGCAACCTAAGGAAGCTGGAAAAGCAAGACCACAAAAACCCTAATTTCAGCAGAAGAATCCATATCACCAAAATAAAAGCCCAAATCCAGGACATAGAAAGACAAAAAGATAATACAAAAAATCAATGAAACAAAAAGCTGGTTCTTCGAAAGAGTAAACAAGATCGATGGTCCCCTAGCAAGTCTGACCAAGAAAAAAAGAGAAAAAAAACAAATAAGCACAAAAGATGAAGTCACATCTGACCCTGAAGAAATACAAAAGATTATTAGAGACTACTATGTACACTTGTATGGAAACACACTTGAAAACCTTAAGGAAATGGAGGACTTTCTGACATCACACAACCTCCCTAAGTTGAAACAAGAAGAAATTGAGACCCTAAATAGACCAATAACAATCAAGGATATCAACTACATAATAAGAAAACTACCTACAAAAAAAAGGTCAGATCAAGATGGTTTTCCAGCAGAATTCTACAAAACATTTAAGGAGGAGCTGATACCAATTCTACTGAAGGTATTCCAGGCAATTGAAAAAGATGGAACTCTCCCCAAATCATTTTACGAAGCCAACATCACATTGCTACCCAAGCCAGGTAAAGATTCAACAAAGAAAGAGTACTACAGGCTAATATATTTGATGAACATAGATGCTAAAATTCTCAACAAGATCCCAGCAAATTAGATTCAACAATATATCTCAAAAATCATCCATCATGACCAAGTAGGCTTCATCCCTGGGATGCAAGACTGGTTCAACATTAGTAAAACCATAAATGTAATTAAATACATCAACAGATGTCAAAACAAAAACCACATGATTATATCATTAGATGAAGAAAAAGCTTTTGGTAAAATCCAGCATCCCTTCTTGATAAAAACCCTTGAACATCCAGGCATATGGGGAGCGTACCTCAAAATAGTAAAAGCCATCTACGAGAAACCCACAGCCAGCATACTCCTAAACAGACAAAAATTGGAACCATTTCCCCTGAAAACTAGAACAAGACAAGGATGCCCACTCTCACCCCTCCTATTCAACATAGTATTGGAAGTCCAGGCTCGAGCAATCAGAGAAGAGAAGGCATTCAGGGGTTTCCAAATAGGAAAAGAAGAAGTCAAGTTATCTCTCTTTGCAGACAATATGATTGTGTACCTTGAAAACCCAAGAGAATCTGTCAAAAACCTCCTTACACTGATAAAGCCCTTCGACAAAGTCTCAGGATACAAAATAAATGTGCAAAAGACAATCACATATCTTTACACCAATAATAAACAAACAGAAACCCAAATAAAAACCAAAATTCCATTCACAATAGCCACACACACACAAAAAATGAAATACCTTGGCATCTTCCTAACCAGATATGTGAAAGACCTATACAATGAAAACTACAAAACACTGTTCAAAGAAATCAGAGATGACACAAACAAGAGGAAAAATATCCCATGCTCATGAATTGGAAGAATCAACAATGTGAAGATGTCCATCTTACCTAAAGCAATCTACAAATTCAATGCAATACCCATCAAATTACCAGTAACATTCTTCTCAGACCTAGAAAAAACAACACAGGAATTCATATGGAAACACAAATGTCCAAGAATAGACAGAACAATCCTCAGCCAAAAAAACAAAGCAGGTGGTATCACATTACCAGACTTCAAACTTTACTATAAAGCTACCATCATCAAAACAGCTTGGTATTGGTATAGGAACAGGCATATAGATTAATGGAATAGAATTGAGATTCCAGAAGCAAAACCTCAATTTCTCAACCAACTCATCTTCGACAAAGCCTCCACCACCTACCACTGGGGAGAGGAGAACCTATTCAGTAAACGGTGCTGAGATAACTGGCTGACCACATGCAGAAGACTCAAACAAGACCCTTATCTGTTCCCATACACAAAAATTAACTCTACATGGATCAGAGACCTAAATGTAAAACCTCAAACCATAAGAACCTTAGAAAATGAAGGACATACTATTATGGAAATTGGAACTGGCATCCAATTCCTGAACAAAACCCGAAACCCACAGGCCATAAGAGATAAGATAGACAAGTGGGACCTCATTAAACTGACAAGCTTCTGCAAAGCCAAAGAAACCATCAAGAGAGCAGGGAGACAGCCTACAGACTGGGAAAAAGTATTTGCCATCTCCAGGTCTGACAAAGGCTTAACATCTTGGATCTACAAGGAACTCAAACATGCTAAAAAGAAAAAAACAAACAACCCCATTATAAAATGGGCAAAAGATATGAACAGACACTTCTCAAAGGAAGACATCCGAGCAGCCAACAGACACATGAAGAAATGTTCAACCTCAATAATCATCAGGGAGATGCAAATCAAAACCATACTGAGATACCACCTAACTCCAGTCAGAATAGCAATTATCAACAACTCAAAAAATAACAGCTGCTGGAGAGGGTGTGGTGAAAAGGAAACACTTCTACACTGTTGGTGGGAGTGTAAACTAGTGCAACCTCTGTGGAAAGCAGTGTGGTGATTCCTAAAAGCTCTAAATATCAACCTCATATGACCCTGCAATCCCACTACTGGGAATATATCCTGAAGAACTCAAATCACTCTATAAAAAAGATAGCTGCACACGTATGTTTATCGCAGTATTGTTCACAATAGCAAGAACCTGGAAGCAACCATGCTGTCCATCAAAAGAAGACTGGATTAAAAAAATGTGGTACATATACATGATGGAATACTACGCAGTCATAAAAAAGAACAAAGTCATGAATTTCACAGCAACCTGGATGGAATTAGAGTCTGTAATACTGAGTAACCACTCACAGAAACAAAGATCTGAGTATCACATGCTCTCACTCATATAGTGGACCTTGAGCATCCAGTGTAATACTATAAGAAAATGACTGATAGTAGTGGGAAACTATGGGGGGGAGGGAGATGGGATTAACAATACTAAATATCTGTCTGGGGATGGGGAAACACCTCCTATCAACAAGGGTGCCTGAATGAAACATATTTGTATACCTAACCCTTAACTGTACCCCACAATATCATAATAAAGAATATTGATTATTAAAAAAAGATTTTTCAAATACTTTCATGATTATTTTTCTATACATTTATTCATTATTTTGACAAATACTTATTATGTATCTAATATGTTTATAGCACTGTGTTAAGCACTGAGATCATAATTTAATTTGTTGGGATTCTCTGGTTAGACTTCACAGGGACAGAGTTCATACATTTTTCTGTGAAGCACACACAAATAATGTGTGGGTATTAGGTGTACATCATATCTGTTACTTTAGGTGTACACAAATATGTATTTAATAAATAAACATTTTAAATATTATTTTGCAGAAGATGTAATTTCAGTATAACCTAAAATATTTACAAAGGCTTTCATGAATTTGGAATGGAAATTTATACAACTACTATTTTGCAAAGCACATATAATAGCAACTAGTAAAATAATTTATCTGGTAATACTATTAGTGTCATTTGGAAAACAGAAAAAGTATCTTAGTCCAGCTAACAGGATGTTTCAATAATACCATTGTGAGGTGGTTGGACTCTGATTTTGGGGAGAATGGCACAGGGTGGATAAATGAACACATTTTTTTAAAATATGAAAATCAAGAAATAATGACAATGTATCTTAAAGGAAAAGAAGATAAGAAGGCTTAAAATTGTCTAGTTTGTTATACTCATGAAAATAGAAGGTAGAAAATACAATATGATTTTAAAAGATAATTTATTAGAAGAGTTTGAGAAAGCCTGGAATTGCTCTGCTCAGTGGATATGTGAGACAGGCAATTTAGGCGAGAGGTCAGATTGTAAATGTGAATTTACTGAACACCATGATAGTCATGTTATTTAGTGACTTAAGAATAAGTAGTGAGAGAAGTTCTTCTATCAGACCTCTGCATTCTCTAGAAATATAGGCATACTACATTAAAATTTCCATTTCCATATACTGGTATTGCCTGTACGAGCCCTTGTGACTCTTACCAAATCCATCCAAATGCAAACTTAAGCTTGAATTTATTATTTTAAAATTTGATTTAAAAGTTCTCCCTTTCTAATCTGACACACTATGTTGTGGATTAAATATTTAAGCACAGGATCTTTCTAAGATTGAGGAAAAAGCACTCACACATCAAAAGTGTCTAATGTTTAATTCAGTGAAGTAAGCTTTCTCAAACTCTGAAGCTTATGTGAAGCTGTTTGGAATTTTTTCAAGGGTCTTTTATCTGTGAATTAGAATAGAAATTTCAAAAAAAGTCTAGTAATTCTTCAAATCAGGAATAACAACTGTCAGAGTACTTTGGTTTCTACCTCAAATTTTTTTTGTGTTAATTTTTAATTTATTTTACATGAACCCAACATGTTCAAAATATAAAGGTTTAGACAAGCTTGCTTTAACCTTGTATAAAGATTTCAAAGCCTTACATTGTTCAAACCAGCTAAGAGCCTTGCTATAAAAAAGAGGCAAAAAGGAAAAAAGATTTCATTTGAAAATTCCAGAATACTCTCTGTGTATTATGTCTCTTAATTGATGAATAGATAATCCCCATAAACCTATATATGAACAAAAGGTTTTTGTTAAAATAAAGATCTTCCTTGGGAGTTTATAAACTTTGCTACCTTTCAATTTTTTTTAATGTTAGTAGTCAAAGGCAAGTTTTCCTAAGTCCTTATTAATTAATCTAACAATCCATCTCCAAAATAGATTTTAAAACATTAGATATATTGAAAGAATCATTTCTGAAGTGATTCAAGAGAATTGTAATACTCAAGGATTGTCAAATAGAAATCTTACAGTTAATAGTAATAAAATAATGGCAGACATTGTGAAGAAATGATATGATAATTAGGATAATGATTAGACCTCTGGTTTTAAATCTTGGATGAATCACTTAAAATATCTTTGTGGATTTTAGCAAGTTACACAAGCTTTCAAGTACTCACTTACCTGGTTTTCAAAACACGATTAACCACATGCTGTGGATGTAAGGTTTAAATAAGATAACCCATAGAAATAATGTAATATCATGCCTAGCACAAACTAAGCATATGGTAAGACGTTCCCTATGCTTTTTTAAGCCCCCAGCCACCTGTGCTTGAATATACTAATCTCTTCTTTATCAAGTCCTGTAATAATCGAGATTTTTGATAATACTTTTTCTATAACTTTCTTTCTATTATTATGCAGTCTAATCTTTTGCTTTATCAAGTTATGGGCCTGTGATAATACCATTTTCTAGAATACTCTTTTTTTATTTTTTATTTTTTGCTTTTACATGGCTAACTTTTTTCATAATTTCCTTCAATAAATGTTGCCTCTTTTTAAGGTCCATTCTGACCACTCAGTCTAAAGTAATTCCCTAACAATCTAGGCATTTACTTCTATTATTAAATATTATAATGTGCTATCTATTTTCAGTACTTATCACAGTTTATTTTGGGGCATTTCAGAAATAGTTATATAGACTGTGCCTAGACTATAGTTAAGGCTTAAAATTGTTGTAATTTGAAAAATACTTCTTATTGCTTTTTTCACTGATTTTTATGTTCTTGAGAATTAGAGATATGTTTATTTTTTTATGACCTCTATATCCTGAGACCTGGCAAACCTTGTACCTTTTAAGAGCTCAATGAACTTTGGTTAAATAAATTATTGAATGAATATGTATTCTAAACTTATGTAGTTTTCCCATAGCCTCAATGTAAGCATCATTGTCATTCGTTTAAGAAACATATTGTATAAATCAGAAGATAATCTTATGTAAATTGTAATATCTCATTACACTTGAGGGCTATGCTTCGGTAAAAGAGACTTATGTAAATTAGATATAGTAATTAGTATTCTTTTTATATTACTTTCCACTTTTAGAAATAATAAATCAAATTTTAAAACTAGTTTTAGGAACCTGCACACTGGTATGGAAATGTGTATGTACTATAACATTTGTATACAATAGTGTGATATTGAGGATGAAATTGTTACATAACTATTTTATTATTAAAGAATATACATTAGCAATTTTCTTGGCCACAGAGTTGTGGATAAAAATCATTTCATTTCTGAACATTATAAAAAAGATAAAATAAGTGTATTTTTAATAACTGAATAGACTAAGTAAATCTTCAGTATGAATATTTTGAACATAAGGCTAAAACCCAGCAGGTTAGTGAATTTTCTAATACAATTATTTCATACATTGCACTCAGCCATTAAACTCTCTTTACATTATCTACTATCTAAGTATATTTTGTGGATTGAGAATCCAGTTGTTTTTTGTTTGTTTTGCTTTTGTTTTTCTTATCTAGGACTTAGATAATAAATACTTATAAAAATATGTCATTGCATTCTGAGTTCTTGTTTTCCACTGTTAACTTGCTAGAAAAGTGAGAAGATTATATGTAATTTCAAAGCAGAGTTTACTACTGACTTAGACTTTCCTTTAAAATTTGGGTAATATCACTACTCCTTGTAAAAATAGAGACATAAATATCCTTTTATATACCTTCCTCTAAATGTGAGAGAATTAAAGGGGGTCAGTTAAAATTCTAATTTTTAATGAACCATTTTTGAATAATTTTAGATGTTTTTAGAAAATTTGACAATAATGTATAGTGCCTACACCCAGCTTCCTCTAACACTAACATCTTACATAACTCATGTTAATAAATTAATATTGGTACAGTACCATTAACTAAACTCTAGAGTTAATTTGAATTTCATAAGCTTTCCCCCAACTCTCCTTTTTCTGTTCTAAGGTCTGATACAGAATACTACATCATGTTTAGGAATCAGGTCTCCTTAGGATCCTCTAGTCTGTGATAGTTTTTCGGTCTTTTTGTCAATTTTTCATGACCCTGAGAGTTTTAAAGATCACTGATCAGTCTGTCTGTCTTTCTTTCTCTTTATTTCTTTCTTTTTTTTCTTTCTTTTTCTTATTTTTTTCTTTTTTTTTAGCATAATCCTCAGCTTGAATTTGTCTAATGGTATTCTAATAGACTAGTTCTATAGGTCCTGGGGGAAATGTCCAAAAGAAAAAATATCCTTCTCATTATATTACATCATAAGACAGATTATATTCATATGACTTATCATTGATAATGTTAACCTTGATCACTTGTTTAATGTAGAATTCTCCAGTTCTCTTCATTGCAAGTCACTCTTTTTTCTTTTTAATACTCTACTCTTTGGAAGTGAGTAATCTTTTATAAAATAAAATAATTATGAGCACTTTAAAAGTAACATTATATAGAACACTTTAAAAGTAAATAATGAAGCTGGACTCGGTGGCTCAGCCTGTAATCCCATGCCTTTGGGAGGCTGAGGTGTGTGGATTGCCTGAGCCCACGGGTTCGAGACCTGCCTGGGCAGTGAGACCTCATCTTTACAATAAATTAAAAAATCAGCTGGGCATGGTAGCGCATGCCTGTAATTCCGGCTACTTGGAGGCTGAGGTGGAAGGATCACCGGAGCCCAGCAGGTCAAGGCTGCGGTGGCCGGGAGTGGCCACTGCACTCTAGTCTGGGTGACAGAGTGAGACTCCAACTCAAAAAAAAAAAAAAAATTAAAAAAATTAAAAATAAAAAAATAAAAAATAATAAAAAATAAATAAAATAACAATAAATAAAAATTAAAAAATTAAAAAAATTTTAAAAAGTAAATAATGACTATAACATATTAATTTGAAAAAAGATTTATTAACCCATAAGAGGAGAAAGACAATGTCACTATTTCATAATAATTCTATGCTCTGCAGGTAACAGCAAAAATCTGGATGAATTATTAATAATTGCCATTTTGTTTCACTTTCCAGAATATAAATATATAGCTAGTTGCTCACCCATGTCAACATAAATAAATTTTATTTCAGCAAAATATATTTTGGAAAAAATATGCATATGCAAATTTTAACCTTTTTCCTCAATAGGTTTATTCAGAGCTAATAGATGCAAACTTTAGAAG
Source organism: Carlito syrichta (assembly GCF_000164805.1). Taxonomy (NCBI): domain Eukaryota; kingdom Metazoa; phylum Chordata; class Mammalia; order Primates; family Tarsiidae; genus Carlito; species Carlito syrichta. The sequence goes on along the minus strand of NW_007255761.1, from coordinate 194,889 downwards.
CGTGTATATATTTTCTGTTTGTGATACAGATTATACTGGAGTGCTACTATTAAGCATTTGTCTTTTTTTTTTAAGAATGTGATATTGTATCTTTTATGCTTATTCTTTAAGAAATTATATCTCAAATTGAGTTGTGGTCAGTGTAATACATATCCATGAAATCATGTAAAGTATTTTAAAAAGTAAAATTTAACCTAAATTTGAATAAGAATTTATGTTAACTTTACCATCGAGTCAAAGAGGAAAGCAGAAAAAGAACTTAGAAAAAAAAAAAAAAACTCCAGACAAATAAGAATGAAAACTTATCTTAAAAAAACATTTGGGATGCACAAAAAGCAGTACTATAAAAAAAAGTGTGTAGCAATACATGCCCACATTAAATATGAAAAAAAATCCAGATAAAGTATCTAATTTTACGTCTCAAGGAACTAGAAAAACAACAAAAGAATTAGAAAGTTAGCCGAAAAGGAAATAGTAAAATTTGAAAGAAATAGAAATCATATAGTGAACTTTAAAAAATAGTAAAATCAACAAAAATAAAACTTGGATTTTTGAAAAGACAAAACAGATAAACATTTAGCTAGGCATAGAAAAAAGAGAACATTCAAATGAATAAAGTGAAAAATGAAAAAAATAGACATTAAAATGGGTACATTAGAAATAAAAAGGATCACAAGGGATTTGTGAACAATTATATAACAACAAATTGGATAATCTAGAAGAAATGAATGACTTTCTAGGAACATGCAACTCACCAACACTGAATCAATAAGAAATAGAATGGCTGAACAGAACAGTAACAAATAATGAGATTGAGTCAGTAATCAAAAATCTTCAACAAAAAATTCATATGTTAATTATACAAAACATTCCAAAAACAATATTAAACCAAAATAAATCAATAAATAAAGAAGAGAAAGCAATAACAAACTTATTTTATGAAGTCATTATCATTGTTTCCAAAGTCAGGCAGAGATGCCACAAGACTGCAGGCCACAATCCTTAATAAACAATGATGCAAAAATCCTCAATAAAATACTAACAAACTGGATTTCACAGGACACTCAGATGATTATGTACCAAAGGCATATGGGTTTTGTCTTGAGGTCAAGTATGATTTAAATATGCAAGTCAATCAATGTGATATACCACATGAACGGAATGAAAAGTAAAAATATTAACATCTCAATAGACACAGAAAATGCACTTGACAAAATTCACACCCATCCATAATAAAACATCTCAACAAACCAAACAGGAAAGAAACATACCTCAACATAATAAAGGTCATTTTTGGTCAATCAACAGTTAACATTACACTGAACGGAGAAAAACTGAACATGAACCCTCTAAGAAAACTGGAACAAGACAAAGAAAGCCATTTTAACCACTTCTATTCAACATAGCACTGGAAGTCATAGCCAGAACAATCCAGCAAGAAAAATAATAAAATAAAATAAAATAAATAAAATAAAATGCATCCAAATTTGAAGAAAAGACAATCAAATTGTTTCTCTTTGCAGATGACATAATCTTATATATAGAAAAGCCTAAAGACTCCACCAAAAAACTCTTACATCTGATAAACAAATTTAGTGAAGTTGCAGTATACAAAATCAATAAAAGTTGCATTTCTATGCATCAATAGTGAACTAGTTGAAAAAGAAATCAAGAAGACAACTACCTTTAGTATAGCTACAGGAAAAATAAATTACCTAGGAATAAATTTAATGAAGGAGGTGAAAGACTTCTAACAAGAAAAGCCGCAAAATGATGATGAAAGAAAGTAAAAAGGACACAAATGGGAAAAGATTCCATACTTATGGATCAAAATAAAAGGGTTAAAATGAACATACTACCCTAAACAATCTGCAGATTCAATGCACTCTCTAACAAAATGCCAATAAAATTTCTCATGGAAATAGAATAAATAATCCTAAAATTTGTATAAACCCCAAAAAACTAATCCTGAACAAAAAGAACAAAGCTGAAGCATCATTATACCTGACTCAAAATATATTACAAGGCTATAATAGTAAAAGCAGCATGGTATTGTTACAAAAACAGACATATAAAATCATAGAAAACAATGGAAACTCAGAAATAAATCATGTATTTTTAGCCAACTGATGTTCTACAAAGGTACTAATCACATACACTAGGGAAAACAGACACTCAATTAATAATGCTGGGAAAACTGAATTTCCATATGCAGACAAATGAAACTAGACCCTTATCTCTCAACATATACCAAAATCAACTCAAAATGGATTAAAAATTTAAACATAAAACCTGAAGTTATAAAATTACTTGAAGAAATTATAGCGAAAGCATTCTAGGACATTGGTCTAAGCAAATATTTTATGATTAAGACCTCAAAAACACAGGTATTAAAAAAAAAAGCACAGACAAATAGGACTACGTTAAACTAAAATCTTCTGCACAGCAATGAAGATAATCAGCAAAGAGACAACCTGTTGAATGGGAGAAAATATTTGCAAACTACTCATTTAACAAAGAACTAATATTCATAATATACAAGGAACCCAACTCTTTGGCAATAATAATAATAACAATCCCATTTAAAAGTTGACAAACTAGTCGGGCTCGGTGGCTCAGCCTGTAATCCCGCGCCTTTGGGAGGCTGAGGTGAGTGGATTGCCTGAGCCCGCGGGTTCAAGACCCACCTGGGCAGGCGAGGCTTCATCTCTACAATAAATAAAAAAAGTTAGCCGGGCATGGTAGCGCACGCCTGTAGTTCCAGCTACTTGGAAGGCTGAGGCGGAAGCATCGCTGGAGCCCAGCAGGTCGAGGCTACGGTGGCCAGAAGCGGCCACTGCACTCCAGTCTGGGCGACAGAGTGAGACTCCAACTCAAAAAAAAAAAAAAAAGTTGACAAACTTTGTGAATGAAGATCTGTCAAAAGAAGACGTACCAAAAGTTATACTAAAAAAATTCAACTTCACTATTCATCAGAGAAATGCAAATCAATACTACAATGATATATTATCTTGCGCCAGCTAGATATTATCAAAAAGACAAAAATATAATAGATGCTGGCAAGGATCCAAAGGATAATACTCTTGTACATCTTTCTTGGGAGTGTAAACTAGTATGGCCGCTTATGGAAAACAGCTACATGTTATATATGAGGAACCCATAGTTAACATCATAATTAATGGAGAAAAATTACAACCTTTTTCTGTAAAATATGGTAAAGTGCAAGGATGACTACTCTCACCACTTCTATTCAACATAGTACTGAAAGTCCTAACCAAAGCAATTAGAAAAGAAAAAGTAATAAAAAGAATTCAAATTGAAAATCATGGAGTAAAATAATATTTATTTGCAGATGCATGTTCATATATAGAAAAATCCATAATGACTGAACAAAAACACTGTTAAAATAAACAATGTCAGCAAAATGGCAGTTTACAAAATCAGTGTACAAAAATTTCTGGTATTTCCTTACGTCATAGTAAACTATTCAAAAGAGAAATTAAGAAAGCAACCCGATTTAAAACATAACAAAATAATAAAGTATGTAGGGATGAACTATGTAAGTAAAAGACTAGTATTCTAAATAACATAAAGAATTGATAAAGAAATTTTAAAAAAACAGATAAATAGAAATACTTCCCTTGTTTATGTTGGAAGAGTTAATATTGTTAAAATGTTCCTATTACTCAAAGCAGTTCACAGATTCAATACAATTGCTACCAAAATCTCAATGTCATTTACAGAATTTGAAAGCAATCCTAAATTCATTTGGAACCACAGAAGACACCAAAACAACAAAGATATTTTGAGCAAGATTAACAAAATTGGAGGCACGATACTTCCTTATTTGAAAATATATAAAACAGCAGTTAAAACAGTATACTGCTAAGACAAAAATAGGCATATAGACCAAAAGAAAAGAATAAAGCCTCCAAATAAATCCATGCATTTACATTCAATTGATCTTTGACACTATGCCAAGAATACACAATGGTGAAAGAATAGAACTTTAAATAAATGGTGTTGGAAAAATTGAATATCTGTATGCATAAAAATGAAATTGGACCCAAAGTAGATTAAAGACTAAAATGTAATATCTGAAACTGCAAAATAACTAAAACACAAGTAAAACTTTCTTGACTTGGTCATGGCAACAATTTTTTGGACACAGCCCTCAAAATGCAGAAAACAAAAGCAAAAATAGATGAATGGTATCAAACTAAAAAGTTTCTACACAACAAAGGAAACAGAGTGTAAAGACAATCTAACAACAACAACGATAGAAACAATTAACTTGATTTAATAAATGTGTTAAACAACTAAAAAGACAATTTTCAAAAGTAGCCATGCAAATGGCCAACGGGCATATGAAAATGTGCTCAACATCCCTAATCATCAAGGATATGAAAATCAAAATCACAGTGAGATATGCTTGTTAGAATGATTATTATCAAAAAAAGACAATAGATAACAGGTGTTAGGGAGAATGTTGATAAAAGGGAACCTTGTTTGTGGGAATGTAAATTGGTAAATCATTATGGAAAACTATAAAATGTCCTCAAAATTTTAACATATAATTTTCATGTTATTCAGCAAACTCACTTCCGGCTATACATCCAAAGGAAATGAAATTATAGTACAGAACTATCTGTTTGTTCATATTTCTTGGAGCATTACTCAGAGCAGCCAAGATACAGAATCAACCTAAATGTCCATTGATGAATGAATGAAGAAAATTTGGAAAATGTACAAATGAAATGCTCATTCAGCCATTTATGACGACACAGGTGAACCTGGAAGACAATTATGTTAAGCAATATAGATCAGACACAGAAAGACAAATACTACATTATCTCACTCATATATGGAATCTAAAATAGTCAGACTCATAGAAGTTGAGAGCATAATGGGATTGCCTGAGTCAGGAGATGGGTAAATGCTAGTCAACAGCTTCAAAGTTTCAGTTATGCAAGATGAATAAGTTTTAGAGATAATATATAGCATGATGACTATAGTTAATCATACTATATTATATACTTGAATTTTGCTAGAATGGTAAATCTCAAGTGCTCTTATTAAAAAGGAAGGAAAGAAGGAAGGAAAGGAGGAAGGGAGGGAGGGAAGGAAAGAAGGAAGGAAAGAAAGGAGGAAAGAAAGGAAGAAAGAAAGTAGAAAGGAAGGGAGAAAATTAGTAATTACGTGAGATGTTAGATATGTTAATTAGCTTGATTATGGTGGTCATTTCACAATGTATACATATATCAAAATATCAAGTCATATGTCTTAAATATATACAAATCCCCATTTATCATTCTACCTTTGCAATGCTGAAAAAATTAATTTCTGTTAATTTTAACTTTGGGCCCAAATGATGGTAGAGTAAAAATGATGAAAAAATGATTGCCCCAAATTTTATAAACAAGAACTGTAATATTTTCCTGATCATGAAGTAAAATGTTCAAATAAATAAAATGCCTATAGTTTTACTAATACTTAGAGAAGGGCAATACCAAAATACCAATGCATTTCTTGGAGGCCTAGTCTCTCCTTCTCTCACCCTCTATTTCTCCTGTAGTCTCTCTTTTCCTCCCCTCCCTTCTATCTTCTAAGCCTTTCTTTCAAAATTCAGGTCATATAGTTTTATATGCTATTTTTCTTGCTTAACACACAACTTATGTTGCAAAACCCTACAGCAAACAATTAGTCTTGGCTCTTCTTTATTTAAACCTGGGTTACAATGAAGCAGTGAGGGTTGGTAGTTGCGGGGTGAGTGTCATGTAACTGTGCAAGTTTGTTGTTTAAACCAAAGAAAACAGTCACAAGAATAAGTCATTATAACTTGACTCTAGATTAACTTGAAGAATTTTGTTTCTAACCCTGCTAAGACAAGGAAGTGGGACAGAGTGATAGAGGATTGTCTGTTTCTGCTCATGTACTCTAAATAATTTATGGAGAGTTTTCTCACCAGCAGAAGGCTAAGAAACCAATGTTGTTCATTCAAATTATTATGCAATATTATCTTTAGTAGAAAAGTTACTTTATTCAATAAGTCCTTCTAAACAATATGCCCTCATGTGTTCTGATTTTTTCCCCTCACTGCCTTAAAAAAATAAGTCACTAATTTATAAGCATGTGAAAAAAGGAAAGGTTCCTGATTTTTAGCAACATATTTGTCCAAAAGCAATGTGACTATAATTTTATTCTTAAACTGCAACTGTGCTACTTATGTTTCTTCGTTGGCTTCCATATTTCTATAGTCACTGTTTTATTCTGCTAGATGTTGCAGTTATTTAAAACTGTTTGGTTTTCTCAAACCTAGATTTATATCACCTTCTTTCCTACAAGACATTTGACCCATTCTTTGGCATAGAGGTATGAAAAAAAGAGCTCAACTTTCTGAATATCCTACCTCTATCTATACTTTTCTTTTGGTTCTTTTCTACAGAGACGAGTACAAATATTTCTTTTTTTTAACCTTTAAATTTTTTCTTTTAAAATTTGGGGTACAATTCGGGGTTAGGTATACAAATATTCATTAATGGAGAGTTGATGAGGTGTGCCTCCCCTTCCCCCGGCAGATTCCCACTACTGCCAATCCCATCTCCCCACTCCCCCTGAAGTTTCCCAATACTGTCAATCCTTTTCTTATAGTATTACAATAGTTGTTCAAGGTTCACTTATGAGTGAGAGTATGTGATGCATAGTTCTTTGTTTCTATGAAAGATCACTCAGTATTTTTTGGGGGGGGGTTGAGTTGGAGTCTCACTCCGTCACCCAGACTGGCGTGCAGTGACCGCTCCCGGCCACTGCAGTCTCAACCTGCTGGACTCCTGCGATTCTTCTGCCTCAGCCTTCCAAGTACCTGGAACTACAGGCGTGCACTACCACACCAGGCTAATTTTTGATTTTATGTAGAGATGAGGTCTCACCAAGTTGCCCAGGCGGGTCACGAACCCGGATCACTCAGTATTATAGACTCTAAGTCCATACTGGTTGCTGTGAAATTCATGATTTTGTTCTTCTCTGTGGCTGTGTAATATTCCATTGTGTATATGTACCACATCTTTTTTAATCTAGTCCTCCTTTGATGGGCAGCACAGCTGGCTCCATATTCTTTCTATTGTGAATAATGCTGCAATAAATATACATGTGCAGGTATCTTTTTTATAAAGTGATTTGAATTCTTCCGGGTATATTCCCAGTAGGGGGATTGTGGGGTCATATGGAAGGTCAATTTTTAGAACTTTCAATTTATTCTTTTTTCAACCTGGGGAGGTTGTGTGATGTCAGAAAGTCCTCCATTTTCTTTAGGTTTTCAAGTTTGTTTCCATACAAGTGTACATAGTAGCCTCTGATAGTCTTTTGTATTACTTCAGTGTCAGTTGTGACTTCATCTTTTGTGTTTCTGATTGTGCTTATTTGGGCTTTTTCTCTCTTTTTCTTAGTCATTCTAGTCAGGTCTGGACCCTCAATCATGTTCATCCTTTCAAAGAAACAGCTTTGTGCTTCATTTATTTTTTGTATTATCTTTTTGTCTTCTATGTCCTGATTTGAACTTTTATTTTGGTCATCTGGATTCTTCTGTTGAAGTTAGGGTTTTCATGTTCTTGCTTTTCCAGCTTCCTTACGTGACTTGTAAGGCATAACTTGCAATCTTTCAATTTTCTTCATGTGTGTTCATAGAGATATGAATTCCCCTCTTACTACTGATTTCATGGCATCCCAGAGGTTTTGGTAAGATGTTTCTTAATTTTCATTTGTTTCCAGGTATCTGTTAATCTCTGTTTTCATTTCCATGTTGACCCAGGAGTTGCTTAACACCATGCTGTTTAGTGTTCATATCTTTGTGGGATTTGGGAGAACTTTGTTGATGTTGATATTTATTTTTATTCCACTGTGATCTGAGAAGGTGCATAGCAAAATTTAAATCTTATGAAATTTCTTTATGCTTGATTTATGGCCAAGGATGTGGTCAATCTTAGAATACATTCCAATGGTGATAAGTAGAATGTATATTCAGTGGTTGTTGAGTAGAGTGTTCTATGGGTATCAATTAAGCCCATTTGGTCAAGAATCACACTGAGGTTCTGAATCTTCTTGCTGATTTTTTGTCTTGATGATCTGTCTAGTGTTGTTGTGAGTGGGGTTTTAAAGTCCCCAGCTATGATAGTGTTAGCTTCAATATTTCTTTTAAGTTTGCCTAAAAGCTGCTTTCTGAAAGTTGGTCCTCCTATGTTGGGTGCATATATGTTTAGGATGAATATTTCTTACTGATAGATTGAAACTTTTATCCTTATATAATGACCTTCTGTATATTTTTAAAAATTTTTGATAGTTTAAAAGTAATTTTGTCTGATATTAAGATCACAACTCCTGCTTTCTTTTGTGTTTTGTTCACTCAAAATTTTGTTTCCCATCCTCTTACTTTGAGTCTGTGAGTGTCTGTTCTGGTTTGATGAGTCTCTTGGAGACAATATATTGTTGCCTCATGATATTCTATCCATTTTGCCATTCTATGTCTTTTCAGTGGGACATTTAGTCCATTAACATTCAGGGTAATTACTGAAATGTGAGAGTTTATCCCTGTCATGAGGTTCTTATAGAGCTGCTGTTGTTCCTATTTGCTTGTTGTCTTTCTTTTGGTTTTTGAGTTGATTTATGTGTTTTCAATCTTTTTCCTGCACTCTTGTGAAGAATTTTGTCATTCTTTTTTCCCTTTCTTCTGTGTTTAATTATTTCTAAAGTGTTTCTTGTAGAGCTGGTCTAGAGGCAGCATAACTTCTTAGGGATTGAATGCCTGGGAAAGATTTTAATTCTTCCTCACTGATGAAGCTTAGCTTGGTTGAGTAGGTTATTTTTGGTTGAAATTGTTTATCTTTGAGAACTTTGAAGATGGGTCTCCAAGCTCTCCTAGCCTGAATTGTTTCTGTAGATAAATTTGCTGCTATTCTAATTGGTCTTCCCTGGTAGGTTGTCTGGCATTTTTCTCTTGTTGCCTTTAGGATTTTTTCTTTTATACCTACTTTGTTTAGGTGAATCATTATGTGTCTAGGAGTTGGTCTTCTCATTTTTTGTCTTGCAGGGATTCTGGATCTCTTGTGTTTGAATTTTCACATCACTGATGAGATGAGGGAAGTTTTCTTGAATAAATTCATGGAATAATTGTTCCAGGGTGGTCTCTGTCTCTCCTTCTGCCTCAGGAAGTCCAATTACTCCTTGGGTTAGGTCTATGTTTTGGTCCTCAAGTTCTGACATTCTTTCTTCTGCTTGGCTAATTCTGCTTTCCATGCTTATCAGTTTGTTATTTATTTCATTCACAGTATTCTTACTGCTGTTACCTCAGTTATCAACTCCTTCCTATTTTCCTCTTGTCTTTTCTCAATTCTTTTTATTCTCTCTATTAATGTCTTGATATCTGGATTTGTAGTTTGAGACTAGTTATTTTGGGGGCTCTTCGTTGTTTGTGTTTTGAAGTCTGTTTTTTCAGTGTCGGACCTCCCAGGGGTTTGTGTGAGATCCATATTCTTCTTTTGTTTTTTGTTAATTTGTGTGGATTTTCCTCCCCCATCTTATTTTTTCACCTCTTCATTAATTCTATTGTTCAGGGATGGTTGCATGCCTTTTACTTCTGTTTGCTTAGTCTCCTATTCTTCCTTATGTGAATCCTCTGGCTCTGTTCATTTCTGAAGCTGGACTGTGGGTTGAGGGCAGTACTTTTTTGTAGTTCTGAAATTTATTTGAGGGGGGAGCTGTGATTCAAAATCTATCTTAAGATCCCAGTATTTACTGACAGGTATATGGGCACCCTGGAACCCACTTTCCACTGCCTTACAATCTTTCCATGCAGTGGGGTTAAAGGTTTGCTCCCTGGAAGCAAGACAAGGTAAGAAAAAGGAAAATAATGAAAAAATGAAGGAGGGGGGAGCGAGAGGAAGGTGGAGAGAGAGAAGAGTAAGTGTGAAAACAGACAAACATACCAACTAACAAATGAAAAGAGACACAAGGACAGAAAAGAATTTTTAAAAAAATCAAAGTTAAAGCATACAGATAATCATACAAACACACAGTCCAAAAAAATAACCTGCCTATTGATGTACTCTTCCTATACACAAACAGGAAGTCTAAAGAATAGGAAAAAAAAAGAAAAAAATCTGTAAAATAACAGAAACAGAGCATGCATGAAAACATTATAAAAACGGAAAGAAAAAAAACTAAAAAAAAAACAAACAAAAATGAACAAAACAAATAGACAAAAAATTAAAATTAAAATAAAAAAAACAAGGAACCAAACTCACTCTGAGGTCATTCCTGTAAGTCCATAATCCTTTCAGCTCTGATTTCTAGCCCCTCCCCTGTGCTCTCAGTGCAGGTAGATAAGGTTGCTCACAGCTTGGGTCAGATGCCCCAGGCCTACTTTGGAAGGAGGGTGGATCAGATCTGGACTCACCTGGCTTGCTGCCTGTCAAGTCTGCCACTCAGATCTGACCTGTCTGTGTCTGATGTAGCATGGGGGAGGAGCTTCTGTCTCTCCCAGTTTGATGAGATGACCTTAGGTCTGAAGTTGGAGGTTGGGCAGAGTTGGGTAGGGCAATGCAGATCTCTGCCTTGTCCTAGGACAGATAAAATGACTGTGGTCCATGTCTCCTCACAGGGCATGGGACTCCTCTCTGGCTTTCCCTAATCCTTTCTCTCCACTGATCACATCTGGGGCTCCAGCTAACCCACTATAACAAGTGATGGTGTGGCTCAGATACCAGGTGATGAGAATCAGCTGGATTTGGCAGGTTCTTCTCAGAAGCATCCCTGTGAACAACAGCAGATGATCTTGCATCCCTGCACTCCAATCTCAGGGTGGTGGGGGCCTGCAGTCACCCTCAGAGGGGGGTCCCGGGTGCATGAACTCCTTCCTGTCTCCCCTCAGATTGACTTTCACTCTCCCACCAGGTATGCTCACTCACGTAGAGAGTCATTATGGACACTTGCTTTTGCAGAGACTCTCACAGTCTGACCTGTCCAGTCGCCATCTCAGGCTCGGTTCTCAACAATCTATTTTTTACAAAATATTTTTCAATTCCTGGTTGGTTGAATCCACAGATGAAAAATTCACAGATATGGATCCCAATGTACTACTAGATTGTATTCTGTGTGTTTGATTAACACTTTGTGTCTCTTTACATTTTAGGTCTCTTTCCTTTGCTCCAGACACACAATCAGGTCTGGCTTAAAAACAGCAAGGCCATTTCCCAGATCCCGGGTGTTCTGGCATCCTCCCTATGGATTTCCCAGGGCCTGCAGGTGCCAGGGCAGCAGAGGCTGCGACAGAACCACCATAGCCTCCAGGAGAGCAGAACCGGAAATATTTATTTTTCTCAATAAAGAATGATGCTTTCATTAGAGACTCCATAGTGTGCTTACTCAAAAGATTACTACATTTGTCTCCTTCCTTTTTTAATGTTTTCTTCCCTTAAGCAGTTTATCTCCTTTTTACAATTATAAGACTCAAAACAAAAGCTGAAAAAAAAAGTAAATGAAAATTGCCTCATGTCTGCAACCTCTGTCCATATTTTCCTCCACAAATATCTTGAACCAACATTTAATCATTATTGTTGTCACTATTTCTTCCCCTATTCTTACCAAGGTTACTAGAGATTTGTATGTTGCTAATCATAATACACACATTTCAAAGTCAGTAGAGTAAAGTGTATGTGTACACAGACTCGGGAATCAGACAACATGCATTTTAATCACTATTCCAACTCTTATAAGCTATGCAAACTTGAGTAATTTTATTAACCTCTCTAATTCAGGTTGCTCAATGGGACAATGGGAAAAATCATTCTTCCGATAGCAAGGACTTACTACAAGTTTAACATGATAAATATATGTCTATAATGCATTCAGTTCAGTGCTTTGCACTCTATGAGCTCTCAATGTGAGATATTATTTTTTTTAAATTTTTACAATATTTTACACTCTTCACCACTCATTTCTACTTGTAGCATCTTTCCTTGCATCATTGGTAGAATATCCTCTAATTAGGGCAAATGTCTTGATTTTTATTCCTATTTCACTAGCTTCAAGCAGACTCCTTTTAAGGCTCCTCCCATCATAATATTAAAGTGAATTGTCTAAGAATCTATTTTTAGTCTCTGCTATTTATACTCTACATATATTATATGTCTGTGAATTTAGTTGCATCTATACTCTGAAAGGTCAACATTCCCAAGCCAGATTATTCTGTTGACCTCCACATCTTCATAATTAATTAATTCTCTTTGTATCTAAAACTTGGGTTAATAGGATAGATTCTAGAACCAGAATGCCTGAGTTCAAAACATATTTCTACCGCTTACAAGCTGTGGAGTTTGAACAAATTACTTAATTATGCCATGTCTTAGTTTTTGTATTTATTAAATGAAGATACTCATAATATTCAGAGTTAAAAGAGTAAATGAGCTGCTGTATGTAACAATGCTCATAATATTGCTCAGCACTTCAATACTGAATAAATTTTACCTAATAGGACCTCTTGGATGTTCCAAAAGCATCAAAGTCCAACATAACCTACATTGAAATTACATTCCAACCAGATTTAACCTCCTCCTTTTTTAAGAACTAGCTTAGTTGGCAAAATTCAACATCTGACTACTACCTTTGCCTTATCTTCATGTCATATAAATAACCAAAAAGCTGCCAGTAGTACCACCCTTAGATTAAGTAAATAGAGACCTCTTTCCTGGGTCCTCTGCTTTAGAGGACCTTCTCTGGCCCTTCTCTGGCTTTATTTCTCCACACTAGTAAATAATCTTAGAGGCAAGAGAATATGTCATCCTGGAGCCTAAAACTACCTCATCTTTCTCCCCAGACCTTTGTCTGGGTGCCTAGCACCTATGAATTATCTGTCTAAATGGTATCTAACCTGCCTAGTAGAGGTGTCCACCACTTCAGGAAGCACCCAGATATTGCAGAGTGAAGGAAGGGAGGGGAAGGAAAAATAGGTTGAAATTTCTTAAAGTTTGGAACAAAGGATTACAAAATTTCACCTCCTCATATACTTCACCAATCAAGAGAAAGAAGTAATGTACTAGTATAAATATTTTGACTTTGTGACTTATCTATGTGGAATAGTGACATGTTCACCCCAAAACTTCACCTGCTCTCCTGAAAAACTGTATGGTGGTCATTTCTACTTATAATTCAATATACGTATTTTCACGCTATATGATATGTTGTATAGAGAGAATAAATAGTTGTGCCTCTATTCCTGTTATTCATTAAAAAAAGTATTGTCACCCTATTATAATTGTGAAATAGTTTATCATTTTTTCTTACCACTATTCAATGAACAGTTTTGTTAGTATAACATAGGAATTTATTTTTTCCAAATCATGTTTTATATGCTCACTCTAGTACTTTAAAAAAGACATTTTATTTTAAAATAATTACAGATTCACAGCAAAGATAGTACAGAGAGATACCTTATACTCTTCACCCAGTTATATCATACCTAATCATTGTGCAGTATCAGAACCAAGAAATTGACATTGGTATAATACTTGTGAAATATTGTTACAAATGTCATTTTATCACATGTATAGATTTGTAAGCACCATTACATCTAAAATATAGGACTATGTCATTGCCACAAAGTCTTCTGTCATGCTACTCTTTTATAGTCCTCTCCTCCATCCCACCATCTTTAATCCCTAACAACCACTAATCTTTTTTTCCACATCTATAATTTTTTCATTTCAAACATTACATAAACAAAAACACACAGTGTGTAATCTTTTGAGACTGACTCTTTTCACTGGACTTGATTCTCTTGAGATTCATTCAAGTTTTTGTGTATTAATAATGTGTCTTGTTTACTGATTAGTGTTTGTCTGTAGCATAGATGAGTCATAGTTCGTCCATTTAATTATTTATGAACACTCAGGTTATGTTCCATTTTGTCCTGTTACAAATAAATTTATATGAACATTTTAATCCAGGTTTTGGTATGAACACCAATGTCCACTTCTATTTCTAATATTTGTAGAATTACTTGTATATGCCCTTATTTGTCTTTTGATATATGTAGGGTCTGTAGTGATAGCCTCTGTTTCACTTTTGATGTTAATAATTTGTTTTTTCTTCTTTTAATTTTGCTAGTCTTGCTATAGGTTTGTCAATTTTACAAATTTTTTCAAAGAAACAGATCTTTGTTTATTGATTTTCTCTATTGTGTTTCTGTTTTAAATGCAATGGTTTTTTTCTTATCATCATCATCATTATCATCATCATGACTTTTCATTCTTGCATTAGTATATTTTACTTTTGTTTTTCTACTTTCTGGAGATAATAACTTATATTATTGATTTTATATATTTTTCTCTTCTCAAATGTAATCAGTAAGTGCTCTAAGTTTCCCTGTCATCACCACCTTAGCTGTATCTCACATATTGTAATACATTGTATTTTCATTTTATTCAATCTTATATATTTTTATGTCCCTTGAGACTTACTTTTTGACCTATGACTCATTTGTTTTATTTTATTTTGAGACAGAGTCTCACTTTGCCACCCAGGCTACAGTGCAGTGGCACACTGCTCATGGCCACCGCAGCCTTGACCTGCTGGGCTCAGGTGACCCTTCCACCTCAGCCTTCCAAGTAGCTGGAACTACAGGTATTTGCCACCATGGCTGGCTAATTTTTTGGTTTATTGTAGAGACAAGGTCTCACCAAGTTGCCCAGGCTGGTCTCAAACCCATGAACTCAGACAATCCTCTTGCCTCGGCCTCCCAAAGTGCTGGGATTACAGACTTGAGCCATTGTTCCTGGCCTGGATAATTTAGAAGTGTATATTTTTTCCAAAACATTTGGAAAATTTCATGTTATTTTTCATGGATTAATTTTTTAATATTAATTTTTGTATTTTATAATATTTTCTTTTTCTTTTTTATTATAAAGATGTGGGGTACAATTCAGGGTTAGGTATACAAACGCTGATTATGCAGGAACTCTTGTTCTGAGGTGTGTCCCTCCATCCTCATGAATAGCCAAAACAATCAGTAGCAAAAGAAACAAAGCGGCAAGTATAATGCTTCCAGACTTCAAATTTTACTATAAGACTACAGTAATCAAAACAGCCTGGTATTGGTACAAGAACAGGCATATAGACCAATGGAACAGGATAGAGATTCTGGAAGCAAAGCCTCCATTTCTCAACCAACTCATCTTTGACAAAACCTCCAACAACAGCCACTGGGGAGAGGAGAATCTATTCAGTAAATGGTGCTGGAGAAACTGGCTGATCACATGCAGAAGTTTGAAGCAGGGTCCCTACTTATCACCATACACAAAAATTTACTCTAAATGGATCAAAGACCTAAACGTAAAACTTGAAACTACAAGAATCTTAGAAAACACAGGAGGTACCCTTATGAAAATTGGAACTAGCAACAAATTCCCGATCAGAACCCTAAGTGCCCATACTATGAGAAATAAGATAGACAAGTGGGACCTCTAATGAGCTTCTGCAAAGCAAAAGAAACCATCAAGAGAGCAGGAAGACAGCCCACAGAATGGGAACAAATATTTGCCAACTGTATATCTTACAAAGGCCTAACATCTAGAATCTATAAGGCTCAAATGCGCCAAAAGGAAAAATATTTTTGTATTTTAAAGATGTAGGGTACACTTCAGGATTACGTATACAAATGGTCATTGTACAGGTAAAGTTTGGGTTTCCCTTTGTTTTTCACTTTGTCTGGTTTGTGATCAGGTACACTTATTGATGTTATGGGGCCCCCGTCCCTCCCCTGGTAATGTCCCTCCACTGCCAATGTCTTTCTTTTAGTATTATAGTAGATATTCAGGGTCTGCTTATGAGGGAGAACATTGGTACTCAGTTCTTAGTTTCTGTGATAGATCTTTGAGTATTATAGACTCTAAATCCATACAAGTTGCTGCAAAGCTCACATGTTTGTCCTTTATGGCTGCATAACATTTCATTATGTATATATACCACAGTTTCTTTATCCAGTCCAGTTTTGATGGGCAGACTGGTTGCTTCCATGTTTTTGCTATTGTCAATAGTACTGCAATAACCATGTGTGTGCAGGTATCATTTAGTAGAATGATTTGAATTCCTCCAGGTATATTC
The DNA here is from genome assembly GCF_000164805.1 of Carlito syrichta. Taxonomy (NCBI): domain Eukaryota; kingdom Metazoa; phylum Chordata; class Mammalia; order Primates; family Tarsiidae; genus Carlito; species Carlito syrichta. The sequence goes on along the minus strand of NW_007255761.1, from coordinate 178,740 downwards.
CCAGAAGGGGATTGCTGCATCATATGGAAGATCAGTTTTCAACTCTAAATGGATTGAAGAACTAAATGTAATACCTCAACCTGTAAGAATCTTAGAAAATGTAGAAGATACCCTTATGGGAATCAGAGTAGTCAACCAATTCTTGATCAAAACCCCAGATGGCCATGCCATAAGAGAAAGGATAGACAAGTAGTACCTTATTAAATGGAAACGCTTCTGCAAAGCCAAAGAAACCATTGAGAGAGCAGGGAGACAGTCCACAGAATGGGAAAAAAAATATTTGTCAACTGTATATTTAACAAGGCCTAATATCCAGGATCTACAAGGAACTCAAACATGCCAAAAGGGGGGAATATCAGCTCCATTAAAAAGTGGGTAAAAGACATGAATAGACACTTCTCAAAAGAAGACGTAAGGACAACATGATAATATGCTCATCCTCACTAACCATCAGAGATATGCAAATCAAAACCATATTGAGATGCCATCTAACACCAGTAAAAATGGCCCATTAATAAAACAACAAAAAAAACAAAAATAAAAGAGACTGGCAAGGGTGTGCAAAAACGTGAATGCTTCTACGCTGCTTATGGGAATGCAAACTAGTTCCACCTTTATGGAAAACAGTGTGGCAATTTCATGTATGAATTTTTCATTTGATTCTATTGTTATCAGGGATCATACAAATGAGATTAAAATTTTTTAGAAATTTTGAGACTTGTTTGTGATATTAGATATATTCTATTTTGGTGTATTTTTCACAGTTACATAAAAAGCATATGTATTCTGCTGTTGTTGAGTACAGTGTTCTATATATGTCAATTAAATTCTTCTGTTTAATGTTATTAAAATGCTCTATATTCTTGCTAGTTTTCTGCTTGCTTTTTACCAACTGTTAAGAGAGTTACAGTCTTCAACTATAATTGTTGATTTCTATATTTCTCCTTTTTCAATTTTATCAGGCTTTGCCTTATATATTTACAGATCTGTTGTTTTATGGATACACATTTAAAATTTCTATGTCTTCTTGATGGATTAGCCCTTTTATCTTCATACAATATTCCTTTCTTTCTCTCTCTCTCTCTCTCTCTCTCTCTCTCTCTCTCTCTCTCTCTCGCATTTGTTCTGGAATCTATTTTTCTGATATAAACCTAGACATTTCTAATTTTTTAAAATCTTGATGTCTACATAGTCTTATAAGCTTTTCTTTCAACCTACCTGTGTCTTTGAATTTGAAATTTCTTGTAATCAGCACATAGTTGGTTCATTTTTTTGTTTGTTTTTTTATCCACTCTGTCAATCTCTGTTATTTAAATGTTATATTGAGACCACTTAGCATTGACTATAACTATTGGTATAGTAGGGTTTAAGTCTTCTATTTTATTTATTTTTATTTTTTGTTTGTTATTTGTATTTATTTTTTGTGTCTTTTTCTTGTCTTTATGTGAATTACTTGAACATTTTTTAGAATTCTTTTTTTTAATGTTTGTAAGTCTTTCTCTTTGTTTTGGCTTTTATACTGGTGGTTTAGGTACTACATTATATAGCCATAACTCGCTATAGTATCAATAATTTTACTACTTTCAGCAAAATTTAGAAATCTTACTTCCCTTTATGTCCCTTTAGCTTTTCCTATCTATAATATACTTGCTTTGCATATTTACAAATATTAAAGGCCACATTAGACAGTGTTAGGATTTTTGCTTCAACCCTCAAGCATAATTTATAAGCCTTAAGAGGAAAGAGAAAGTTTACTGTGTTTATTCATATTTTTTTCTTTTTGTTCTTTCTTCCTACTATTCCAAGACTTCTTTTTTTTTAATGATTTCCTACTGTTTAAATGACTTCCTTTAGCCATTATTTTAGGTTAGTTATACTATCAATTAATTACCTTAGTTTTACATCATCAAAAGATGTCCTAATTTCTTCTTCATTTCTGGATAATATTTTGGCTGAATATAGAATTTTGGATTGTCTTATTTTAGCACTTGCAATATGTTTCATTTTTTTCTGAACTCTGATGTTACTGATGAGGAATATATTATCAATTATATTTTGTCTCTCTAGATAATAGTTTGCTTTATATTTTTGTCTTTAGTTTTCAACAGTTTGCCTATGATTTATCTTGGCATAAATTGCTTTGAGTTTATTCTATTTGGGGTTCAGTCAACTTCTTGGATGGCTGGGGTTATGTCTTTCCCCAAATTTGGGAAGTTTTTAGTCATTATATTTGCATAATCAGTCATGCTCTCTTTTGCCTCTGCTTTGGAAACTGATGAAATAAATAATAGTTTATGATAGTATCACAGGTTCTGAAGTTCCTGGTTTTTTGTTTGTTTTTTATTTTTGTTTTCTTCAGTCCCTGTTCTTTCTGTTTTTCAGATTGGGCCATGTCTTCTCTATTTTTCAAGTTAACAGATACTTTCTTTTACTCTTTTCATTCTGCTTTGGGACCCATTCACTGAATATTTTATTTTATTTATTGTATATTTTAGTTCTAGCATTTCCATTTGGCTTTTTTTATCTTTTTGTTCTGAGACTTTTTTGGGAAGTGTTGATAATAATATGAAAAATATGTATATCAAACATTTAGGTATTTGTTACAATAATATTCAATTTCCCACTACCAAAACCTATTAGTTTGCTAGGGATACCATCACAAATTGTCACAAACTAAGTAGCGTATAAAAATATACATTTATCCTCTTATAGCTCTGGAGGCCAAAGGTCTGAACCAAGGTGCAAGCAAGGTCACACTTCCTCTCTTATAAGAACACAGGTCATTGGATTTTGTACACACCCTAAATTCAGAATGATTTTATGTCAAGATCTTTAACTAATTACAACTGCAAAGACTCATTTTTAATTAATGTCATAATCTGAGGTACTGGATAAATATGCATTTGGGGGGGGACTCTATTCAACCTACTAGAGTGCCATAAACATGTATTAATATCTTTAAAATTATGGCAGCGATACTAAGTGTGTACTCTTCCCACAACTAAAATAAGTTAGAAATTGATGAGAGAACAACATTAGTAATTTTTTTCATATCTCAAAATTTAAAAACTCACTTCTAAATAACTTCTGGTTAAAATAAAATTAGAAATTATTTTGAACTAAAAGAAAACAAAAAAAATCAGCATATTACACTTTTTAATTACAGCTAAGTCAGTACTTAGTGTTTATAGCCTTAAACACAAATATTAGGAATAGATAAGGTTTATAAATTAATGGCCCAAATTTCCATTGTAAGAAAATAGTAATAGAAGAATATGTTACATAAAAATTAAGCAGAATGAGAGAAATAATAATAATAAAAGCATAAATAATAAGATAAAATAATTTTTTAAAATAAAAAATTTTATTCTTGAAGATTAAGTTAAATTTGACTTATCTGAAAATAATACAGAGAACATAAATATCAGAAATGAGAGAAAGTGCATTACTAGAACTGTTACAGTTATTAAAAGGAAAATGAAAAAATGCAAGAAACTTAATGGCAGTATATTTGACAACTTACTATGTTAAGAACAATTTTTAAAAGAGAAAAACATCAATGTGATGATTTTAATAAATGCGGAAAAGACATTTAACTAAGTTTTACACATATTTACTGATTAAACTCTCAGCAAATTTAAAATGTGCAGTAATTTTCTCAAAGTTTTCTACAAAAAGTAAATAGTAAAATCTAACAACAACAAAACACGGAGAAACTACAGCTAACATTACACTTAAAGATGAAAAATAAAATGTCTTCTCTCTGGAATTGAGGAAAAACAAGTATATTTGTTGTCACTTATTTTATTCAATATTTTTTTAGAAGTCTTGGAAAAGTGCAGTAGGAAAAGTAAAAAATAAAAGGCATACATATTGGAAAGAGATAAGCAAAACTTTCTTTATTCATGTTTAGAATTATTTGGGGGGGCAAGTCCTAAGAAATGTACAAAAACAAAAACAAAAATTAAAAAAAATAAACTTCAAGGAGTATCAAATAAGTTTAGTAAGGTTTTGGGATAAAAGATCAGCATAGAAATATCAGTTGAATTTTTGTTTTTAATAACAAAAAGTAAAAATTGGAAATGAAAAGTTTTATTTATAATGGTCTACAAATTATAAAATCCTAAGCAATGAATACAGAAAGAAATCTATTCTTTTGTTTGCATATATTGCTGCAGTGATTATATTGTGTAATAATCTTTGTTTATCCACGCATTTATAAAAGACACATTTTTTAAAGTGGAAGCATAAATTTGTGGGTACATTTTAATTTTTGATAGATTCAGTCAAAATTCTTTTCATAAATTAATTTCTAATAAAGAATTCTACCAGTATATATGAGAGTGATTCTTTCTTTATACTGTTGCCAACACTGAACAATAACAATGCCATATTTTAAAGACATTTGCAAATATGATGAGTGCTATTATTGAATTGTATCCCCTCAAAATCCATATACTGAAGTCCTAACTTCTAGTACCTCAGAATGTCATCATATTAGGAAATAGGTTTTGTGTGGATGTAATTAGTTAGGATTTTATAAAATAATACTGTTCATATTGTTTCCTCTGATATATTTCTTATCACTTCAATAAATTCTGGTCTTAGTTTTAACCATCAATTATATGCAAAGATGTTGGTTTGCAGGCAGAGTTGTTGAACTGTCTGAGATAAAATAACATTTCATTTCCATTTTTACCTCCTTTCAAATGCTGATACTCTATATTTTTATCTAGCTTACACTTGCCACAGTTGTAGCTATTTGTGTCTCCATCTTCCTCTGGGCATCAGCTTTATAATGGCAGCAACTGGGTCTATCTTGTTCAACAATGTATTCATGGTTTATAACACATTGACGTCCAGCAAGTACTCAAAAGTAATTGTTGAAGGTAATAATGAAATGATTTAAATCTACTGTCATTTTCACCAACAAACTGCAGAGCAAGGAGTTATGCAATTAAAATTCAGGTTTTATTCTTATTTTGCAGTTTGTAAAATCAAAATAAAGTCTATTATATAGCAAATGTTTAACTGAGATTTTAAGTATCATTACCTATTGATAATATTTTTAGTTTTTTGAATAAATAAAAAAGAAGAAAGTGAATCCTCACCCTTATTTTATATAATATTAAACTTCTACATTAAAATATAAAGTTTTGCCAAATAAAAAATATAAATCACAAATAAATCAAAATTTTTTAATCTAAATTTTATCAACTTATCTTCTGCATTTGCTATTACCTTATCCTAAGGTAATATAAGGAAGGATGTTTCAAAGCAGTAACGTTAGAATCTATTTCCTTTGGGATAAATAACAGGCCTTTCAGGATTAGTGTTAGCTCATTCCACAATGTTGAGTTCAGTGCCATGCCTACCACAGTATTCAATATCAAGAGCTAATGACAAGAGACTACTGGGAAGTAACATGAAGATCAGATGAAATCACCTCGGAGTGTGACAAAGCATACCATATGTTACAATTTCCGTTAGCTCATGAAAATACCAGGAGTTTGAAGTCAGAATGAGATTGCCAGGCCTTTAGTTTTGTCAATTCTTGGAATATAAATGAAGGGTGGAGTGCAGAGGAGGAGGAGTACTTGTCTATCAAAATAATTATTTCAGAATGACTGCAAAGGCATCATTAGGAAAATAGCAATGCTAATGACTCTACCATCTACAGTTTCTTCACAACCCAAGAAAATACTGCTTTCAATATTTACAGCAGGTTATTATCTTTTAATTTCAAAATCATTACAAAAAGATTCTCTTCTTGGGCATAGAATATTTTTCCAGAAGGACTCTTCAAGCACAGTAATATTTTTGCTGAAGGAAATGACACGTTGCTTGTCTAATGTCTGTTTTTCACGTTTATATTTTGTTATAAGAAGAATGCTTTTGGAATAATTTGGTGACAAGTAAAAGGCATATTATTGAAGAAAAGATAACCAGGTTCAAGATTTAGTGGATAATTGAAAGGCTAATTATTCTAGAAGATAGGTAATGTTTATTACCTACAGATGGCTGGTTACAGCTCATTTTACAATGTGTTCATCCTTAATCGTGGCAGGATTTGTCCTGCTGTGTATCTGTCAAATGATTTAAAATAATGCTGGAAAGGGTTTTCTTTTGTTTCAGCTAAGGGATCAAAAAATGACTCTAAAATGCTCTGAGTTCAATATGATTTGAATCCAACTCAATATATTCCAATGGTGGTAGAATGAAAAAGAAATATATAAAATAATGATGTTTATGTACTTTAAAGTAAGCTTTTATCTACATAATAGCACAATATATTTAAAGAAGAAACAGATGTAGGCAATATTTCTTAGTGGTAACAATATTTTAGTTTGGCCAGATGTAAAAGCAAATTCTCCTCTTCAAGTTTGATTGTTTTTAATCATGTGGAACATACTATTCTTACAATTATAACTATTTAATGTAAACACAGATGCTTTTTGGGTTACTGTTGCGTCCCTGCTTTTGCAAGTACTTTGGGAGAGGCAAGTGGAACACTCAACAGTCACTTGGCTTTGGGCCATTTATAATAATGATTAAAACTGCAGGCTGTAGACGTTCCAGAACTTACAGCATGAGTTTTAGGGAGTGGGACTACAAAAGAGGCAGAACAGTTAATTTCCCTGACTACCATGGGCTTGCTATTGTTAAGAACTTCCCAGAAATATGTAAGAATAAAGAGTGAGGAGAATCTATTATTAAAGTAATAATACAGGGGGACGTGACTCGGAACTGACAGATAAAGTACAGACAAAATAACAATTTACTTTTCTTATTACCTAGGTTATTTTAAAATTCCAGTTGACCTCAGGTAAACATATTTTGAAAAATCATCAAAAATAATGAAAGACAACAAAACGGAACATCCTCTACTGACATGATAAATTCTGGCTCTCTACAGAGCTGATATTTATGGATAATTATAATATTTTATTGAATAGTTTGCTTTAAAACTTTGCTTAAAAAAAACCTAACATTTCAATGTCATTTATGTTCCCTTAATTCAGGACTGTACATTGTTTCATTCCCTTTCTCTATTAGTTTTCAGCTAACTCACAAATCAGAAAAGTTATGGCATATCTTTAACCAATATTGTTAAATACATAATGTGATAGAATTTTATTTTAAGAAAAGAGAGATTTTTGAGTGAAAACTAAATTCATAAAAAGAAATAAAAACAATTTGTTATAAGTCACCTTATAATGGTTTGTAGGACAATTACCCGTATTCTTTTTCGGACTTCTGCTTACTTTCTTCATTAGAACATACAATCATTTTGACATATGAGGTCTATATCCATGCATTTAGTGAAGTCTTTTTTTTAAAAAAGTTTTAACTAAGGATGTTAGTGCTTTATGAGGCCTAACTGCAGTTTGGGAAGACGTTCCTGAAAGAATAGTCATTGAGAATGAATAGCATCTTCAGTGAATATAAACATAGTGAATATGTTTTGATGCGAGATAGAAACCAAGCGAAGTACACTGGTTAAGGTTACTAAGACACTTCTGAAAGTATAGGTCAAAATAACTCTGCTTAACATCAATCACTGCCATTGTTTGGAGAAGGTAATGGACACTGCCTACTGATATAGTTGTACAGCTTTATCTGTTTTATGGTTTTTAGATTGATCTCAAGGTTGAAGGGGTTCTTATTATTTATCACACGCTCTAGAGGAAAAAGTTTGCCTGAGAGTGTATGGAAAGATGGCACCAACGAATACTTTTTCTTGCAGAGTATATAGTGTTCATTTTTTCCAATATCGAATAGAAAAAAAAATTTCATGATAAATAAGCATGTGATAGTGTTTCTATAAAAAGTGCAGCTTAATTCTATGTTCTCCAAGTTCTTATTTAGGCATGATGAATATTGCTGTTATTTTTATTTATGGTTTGTTTTTTCTGAGAACATAGCAGGTCTAAAGTAAATACCAATTACAAATTTTATTTTGAGGGGAATCTCCTTTTCTTCAATAGCAATCTCATTATCTTTTATATTTCATTAATACCTTGTTGATAGCATATTTTTAAAAAATTGTACGGACAATACTAGACTCAGTAAATTCTAAGTAATATTTTATAAGTTCTACTTACTATATTTTTAATCACAAAATTCCAAAAATATATGGAACTTTAAAAACACAAATTGAAAAACTCCATCTGGAATATGGCCTTTTGAAAATATCATTTCAATCAATTAGCAAGACTATGTAAATGACTTTTATAAGAGAACAATTACTGCTTTAAATAAAAATAAGAGTCATATAAAATCTTGACAACAATCTTATCAGCTGGGTGTGGTAGCGCATGCCTGTAATTCCGGCTACTTGGAAGGCTGAGGCGGAAGGATCGCGGAGCCCAGCGGGTGGAGGCTGCGGTGGCTGGGAGCGGCCACTGCACTCCAGTCTGGGCAACAGGGTGAGACTCCAACTCAAACAAACAAACAAACAAACATCTTTAAAAAATTCTTTTATAATTTACTTTGTGATTGGTTAAGGAACTTAGAAATTAATTCTAAGGTTACCTCTTTAATATATTGCTTATACTATTAATATGAGGTTTAAGACTTATAAAGGATGAACCCTTACGTATTGACGTTCAATTCATCAAAATTTAGACAACTTATTACTCAACATGGTAAGCAGTTAAAAAAAAAAAGACTAAAGAAAAACAAAATCCATTTTCTTATCAAAGCACTTTCTTTTTAAATGGAGCTCCTGGCTATATGCTCAGAAAACACACTCCAGAGCCCTTGAAATTATATTTGTGCCTCTTTAATAGTTATTTATATGAATATTGACTTTATTCCTTTATGTAATAATAGTTATTTTGGCTGGGCTCCATGGCTCAGCCTGTAATCCCAGCACTTTGGGAGGCCGAGAAGAGTGGATTGCCTGAACCCACGAGTTCAAAACCAGCACAGGCAACTTGGCGAGACCTCATCTCAACAATAAATCAAAAATTAGCCTGGTGTGGTAGCACATGCCCGTATTTCTGGCTACTTGGAAGTCTGAGGATGAAGGATAGCCTGAGCCCAGTAGGTAACACTGGGGTGACCATAAGCATGCCACTGTACTCCAGCCTGTGCAACAAAGTGAGACTCCAACTCAAAAACAACAACAACAAAAATTATTTTTTGGGTGGGAACTTAGTGTGTGCCATATTCCTAGTTAAATATTACTATCTTCATCTTATGATAAAAATAAAAACAAATAAAAAATTAAGGCTTAGAGAGACAAGAACATCTTGTGTTCTTAATTTGTCACCAGGAGTAAGTGCATTGAATTCTAATTTAATTTCTTATGAATATAAGCATTTTAATCTTCTCTGTAGTAATAAAAATAATATATGTATGTCAATTTATAGACATTAATTTTTAAGATACCAATCATTGATAAGGGAAAGGAATTTTCTAAAATTTGATAAAAATCAATGTTTTGAGTTTTTTTCTCAGGTAAGGTTGTTTAAACACTAACCATCATTCTTCTATAATTACTATATTGCAAAGGATTTTTTTTCTTTTCTTCTTTCTTTTTTAATTTAATTTAATTATATTTTTATATCAATATTTTTTATTTTGATATGGTGGGGTACAGTTAGGTGTTAGGTATACCAATATGCTTCGTTTAGTCACCCTTGTGGTTAAGGGGCGTATCCCGTCCCCAGACAGATATTGACTACTATTAATCCCACCTTCCTTCCCCTCCCCCCCATAGGTTCCCACCACTTTCAGTCCTTTTCTTATAGTATTACAATAGATGTTCAAGGTCCGCTATATGAGTGATAACATGTGATATTCAGATCTTGGTTTCTATGAGAGGTCACTCAGTATTATTGACTCTAGTTCCATCCAGGTTGCTGCAAAGTTCATGATTTTGTTCTTTTTTATGGCTGTGTAGTATTCCATCGTGTATATGTACCACATTTTTTAAATCCAGTCCTCTTTTGATAGACAGTACAGTTGATTCCAGGTTCTTGCTATTGTGAACAATGCTGCGATAAACATACATGTGTAGGTTTCTTTTTTATAGAGTGATTTGAGTTCTTCAGGGTATATCCCCAGTAGGGGGATTGTGGGGTCATATGGGAGGTCGATATTTAGAACTTTTAGGAATCACCACACTGTTTTCCATAGAGGTTGCACTAGTTTGCACTCCCACCAACAGTGTAGGAGTGTTCCCTTTTCACCACACCCTCTCCAGCAACTGTTATTTTTTGAGTTATTGATAATTGCCATTCTGACTGGAGTTAGGTGGTATTTCAGTGTGGTTTTGATTTGCATCTCCTTGATGATTAGTGAGGTTGAACATTTCTTCAAGTGTCTGTTGGCTGCTTGGATGTCTTCCTTTGAGAAGTGTCTGTTCATATCTTTTGCCCATTTTATAATGGAATTGTTTGTTTTTTTCTTTTTAGCATGTTTGAGTTCCTTGTAGATCCAAGATGTTAAGCCTTTGTCAGACCTGGAGTTGGCAAATACTTTTTCCCAGTCTGTAGGCTGTCTCCCTGCTCTCTTGATGGTTTCTTTGACTTTGCAGAAGCTTGTCAGTTTAATGAGGTCCTACCTGTCTATCTTATCTCTCATGGCCTGTGAGTTTCGGGTTTTGTTCAGGAATTGGATGCCAGTTCCAATTTCCATGAAGGTATGTCCTTCATTTTCTAAGGTTCTTATGGTTTGAGGTTTTACATTTAGGTCTCTGATCCATTTGGAGTTAATTTTTGTGTATGGGGATGGATAGAGGTCCTGCATGTGGTCAGCCAGTTTTCCCAGCACCATTTACTGAATAGGTTCTCCTCTCCCCAGTGGTAAGTGGTGGAGGCTTTGTCGAAGATAAGTTGGTTGAGAAATTGAGGATTAGCTTCTGGAATCTCAATTCTATTCCAGTGGTCTATATGACTGTTTTTATACCAATACCAAGCTGTTTTGATTATTGTAGCTTTATAGTAAAGTTTGAAGTCTGCTAATGTGATTCCACCTGCTTTGTTTTTTTTGCTGAGGATTGTTCTGGCTATTCTTGGACGTTTGTGTTTCCATATGAATTCCTGTATTATTTTTTCTAGCTCTGAGAAGAACGTTGCTGGTAATTTGATGGGTATTGCATTAAACCTGTAGATTGTCTTAGGTAGGATGGACATCTTCACAATGTTGATTCTTCCAATCCATGAGCAGGGGATATTTTTCTTCTTGTTTGTGTCATCTTTGATTTCTTTGAGTAGTGTTTTGTAGTTTTCATCATAAAGGTCTTTCACGTCTCTGGTTAGGAAGATGCCAAGGTATTTCATTTTTTTTTGTGGTTATTGAGAATGGAATTGTGCTTTTTATTTGGGTTTCTGTTTGTTTATTTTTGGTGTAAAGAAATGCAATTGTCTTTTGTACATTTATTTTACATCCTGAGACTTTGCCAAAAGAGGTTTTTCACAGATTCTCTTGGATTTTCAAGGTACATGATCATGTCATCTGCAAAGAGAGATAACTTGCCTTCCTCTTTTCCTATTTGGATACCCCTGATTACCTTCTCTTCTCTGATTGGTCTAGCCAGGACTTCCAATACTATGTTGAACAGGAGGAGTGAGAGTGGGCATCCTTGTCTTGTTTCAGTTTTCAGGGGATATGGTTCCAATTTTTGTCTGTTTAGGAGTATGCTGGCTATGGGTTTCTCATAAATGGCTTTTACTATTTTCAGGTATGTTCCCCGTATGCCCAGATGTTCAAGGGTTTTTATGAAGAAGGGGTGCTGGATTTTATCAAAAGTTTTTTCTGCCATCTAATGATATAATCATGTGGTTTTTGTCTTGATGCTTGTTGATGTATTTAATTACATTTATAATTTTACGAAGGTTGAACCAACCTTGCATCCCAGGTGTGAAGCCTACTTGATCATGATGGATGATTTTTGAGATGTGTTGTTGAATCTGATTTGCTAGGATCTTGTTGTTCTTTTTTCCTTTTCTTCTGTGTTCAATACTTTCTTAAGTGTTTCCTGTAGTGATGGTCTGGTGGCAGCGTAGATTCTTAGGGATTGGATATCTGGGAAGGATTTCAATTCTCCCTCACTGATGAAGCTTAGCTTGGCTGCGTAGGCTATTCTCGGTTGAAATGGTTTATATTTTAGAACTTTGAAGATAGGATTCCATGCTCTCCTAACCTGGAGGGCTTCCGTAGATAAATCTGCTGCTATTCTAATTGGCCTTCCCTGGTGGGTAGTTTGACCTTTTTCTCTTGCTGCCTTAAAGACTTTTTTTTATACCTACTTTGTTTAGGTGAATTAATATGTGCCTAGGAGTTGGTCTTCTCATTTGTTTTCTTTTAGGGGTTCTTTGAATCTCTTGTGTTTGAGTTTTTGCATCACTGATGATATGAGGGAAGTTTTCTTGAATCATTCCATGAAATTTTTGTTCCAGTGTGGCCTCTGTTTCTCTCTCTGCTTCAGGAAGGCCAATTACTCTTAGGTTTTTCCTCTTGAAGTAATCATTCATCTCTTGAAGGTTTTGTTCTGTCTTTTTAAGCTTCTTTTTCATGTTTTTACAGTTTGGGTTATTTCTGTGTTTTGGTCTTCAAGCTATGGCATTCTTTCTTCTTCGTGGCTAATTCTGTTTTCCATGCTTATTAGTTTGTTATTTAATTCCATCACAGTATTCTTTATTGCTGTTATTTATGTCATCAGCTCCTTCCTGCTTTCCTCTTGCCTCTCCTGAATTTTTTTATTCTGTCTTTTAATGTCTTGATGTCTGGGTTTGTTGCATGTGACTAGTCATTCTGTGGGATCTTCATTGTTTCTGTTCCGAAGTCTGTTTTCTCAGTGTCTGACCTCCCAGGGGTCTGTGTGAGAGCTATATTCTTCCTTTACTTTTTCTTCATTTGTACTGTTTTTTTCTCCCTACTCTTTCCTTTCCTCCATGTTACTGTCTTCTTTAATTGTGTTATTCAGGGGTGGAGGGGTTGCTTTTACTTCTGTTTGTATAATCTTCTATTCTTATTTATGTATATCCTCTTACTTTGTTCAATTTTGGAGTTGCTCTGTAGGTTGGGGGTGGTCCTTTTTGCAGTTTTGAGATTTACTTAACGAGGATAATGTGATTCAAAATCTATCTGCAGATCCCAGTGTCCACCGACAGGTGTATGGATAATCTGAAACCCACTTCCCACTGCCTTGGAATCTGTCCATGCAGTGGGATTGTAGGTTTACTCCCTGAAATAAAATGTGGTTAACAGAGGGAAGAGAATGGAGCAGGCAGTGAGGGGAGGAGGGGGATGGAGAGAGAGAGGAGTAAGGGTGAAAACAGAGAGTGTACCAACAAATGGAGAGAGAAAAATTGAAACCTATAGAAACAATAGACCACGGCTACAAACTAACCAACTCCCATACAAAAAAACCTAACATACAATGATACTAACATACAAGCTTACCAACCTCCTTATTGGTATGCTATTCCTCTATACAAAGATATGGTTTACAGAGAGAAGAAAGAAAAGAAGTAAAAAATGGGGGGAGGAAACAAAAGGAATAGAATCAAGTCAGTAGACTAACAAAACCAATCAAGCACACTCTGAGACTTTTTGTTTAAGTAAAATGTCCTTTCAGCTCTGATTTCTAGCTGTCTTTTAGGCTGGTAAGGTTGTTCACAGTTATGGTCAATTGCCCCTGCCCTGTTGTGAAGGGCAGTTCAGATCACCACTCAGTTCACCACTGCCCAGTTCACCACTCAGATCTGGCCTGTGTCTGTCAAGCTTCCATTTTCCCCCTTTTGGTGTTGTTACTTTGAATCGCCAGCAGGTGGTGCTATCTCACCACTCCAGATGGTCTTTATCGCAGCTGCTCACCCCTGAGGGGAGGGAGCCGTTGCCTCAAGGCACACGGGAGGAGACTCGGGGCCTGGCAGGATGTCATAGTGGCAGTAGTGGCGGCAGCGACCTCAGCAGATCTTGCTCACAGGGTCTTCAAGGTCTGAAGTAGTGGATCACCTCATGCATGGGCAATGCGATGTGTAATGGCTGCCTCAACGCAGCAGCGGTGGCTTGCCTCAGGCAGGGGTGGTGTGATGTGTAATGGTTGCCTTGGCAGCAGTGGAGGTGGTGGTAGTGGTGGCGGCAGCTTACCTCAGGCACGGGTGGTGTGATGTGTAATGCCTGCCTTAGCAATGGTGGCTGTGGCAGCTTGCCTCAGGCACTGGCAGTGTGATGTGGAATGGCTGCCATGGCGGTGGCTCTGGTGGTGGTGGCGGCAGCTACGGTATCTGCCCAGACCGCAGTGATGCCTCAGTGATGTCTATGGCAGAGTTGTGTGTGAAGAGCAGGCTGCCGATGATGGGATCTGCAGTCTTCAGGGAGAGAACCAGAGTCTTTTTGTGTTCTCCTCTGTGGAGGGTCTCACAGACCAAGCTGCCCCATCACCATCTGGTCGGAAGTCCCCAAAAATCTGTTTATATGTCTAATGTCCTTGAGAGGTTTGAGGTCATATCAACTTCACTGAACTTCAGAATGAATTCCCAGCCTTTCATCAATAGGTATTTTAACAGTCTTCATTGTTTCCTAATTGTCTACTTTCTGTGGTGTTCTGGACGATTGTTTACCTCCCACTCCATTCCTTGTATTCATTTTTTCTCTTGCTGGAGTCCATCCTTTTTTTAATTCTCTCAACAAGAATCTTACAGAACCGGAAAAGCTTTTTTTATTTCAATAGAAGTAGGATATCACATCAGTTCAAGTCTGTCTTTCAGATCTTTTCTTTGGATTTTTTGCATAATAGTTAATGATAATCATAATAGCATATACCTGCTAAGCTTTTCACATTGCTTTAACTGTTCCACATACTGTGCTTTCTATTTGAAGATAGTAGTTCATATAACCATTATACTATAACTTCTACTAACAATCTACTTTTGCAGATAAATAATATAATGCACAAATAAGCTAGGAAACTGCTGTTTAAACTGCTACTAGTACATGCTAGAGCCTTGAAGGTAACTTTACTTACAGAAATGTAACTCAGTCAAATTTAATGCTGAATCCCATTCCCAATCAAGTTTTCACTCACTCTTAAGAAAAGATAAAGGGAAATATGCGCTGATCTTCTAAACTAGGAAAGATCATTTATTACATTAGAGAAAACCTGTGGGATCTTAGTTAAATACTATTGTAGTGACTGTTAAGCACACCAGAATGAAGGAAACCATAGGCAATTGACATATAGAAAACACCTGAGAAGAATGTGTTCAAATATTCTAAGGGCATATGACAATTGTGAATAAAACACAATACCTACAGAAGCAAATTGCAATGCCAAGAAGTGAAAAGCAGTATAAAATTTCCTAGCTTTGATGTATGTGGTCCTCTTGCTAATGTACTAAGCCTGCTTGATTGCACAATGAACCATTGCCATATTTTTCTTTTATTCCTTTAATTTGAATTTATGGGTACCCCTAAGTCTAGTAGGATTAAAGAAATATAAATCTATATTAGGCAATGAATAGTTATAATCTAATATTATTACAAATATAAATAATACATATTGCATATGTAAGGAGAAATTGGTAGAAATACAAAATAGAGAGTTCTCACAAATGTTAACAGTACTTTAAATTACTACAATATATAAATAATAATTATTGAACATGTAAGGAGAAATTGGTAGAAATACAAAATAGAGTGCATTCACAAATGTTAATAAGTCAATTGCAAATTAACTCTAACAATAATAATAACCAAATAATATAACAAATGTAACTTTAAGTTGAATAAAGACTAACATAAAAATAGAAAATAAGCATACTTTTTGCATTTTATGGACAAGTATAAACTTGAATAATAAATTTTGCACATATTAAAACTTTAAATAATTACATAAAACAGAAACTGGACTGCTGCTTTCACATAATAATCACAGAGAAAGATTTCATCCAAAACCCAAACAACAAACAAAACATGAGCTAGTTTGGGATTAAAATTAAAGGCACTGTATTAAATCTAGTATGCATGGAAAAGAATGTAATTTTTAGAATGTAAGAGCAAGATGTAGTAAAAAGGACTGAATTTACTCTTCCACTGGAAGCAACTAAGAAACAAGACAAAATACACTAAGCAATGGCCTCCCAGACACTATATATTAGGCAACAAAAGTCAGTGATCTCTGAAAAGAAGAAACAAATGCCACAGATTACTGCACTGAGAGAATTTCCAGGCCAGAGCAAGGTGGGTGGAAATCAAGGAAGCCCTGAAGACGTATTGAATTGAGGAGATGAAGTTCAAGAGACCAAAATGACTAGAGTGTACAAGACAAAATACCAGAAAGTACAATTCTATGTATAGAGAGATCTTTGAAGATGTTCAGAGAGTTTCACTTGAGTACTCCGTAAAATAAAGTCCTTGAATATAAGGAAATTATCTGAAGCCAGGCAAAAAGCACTCTCAAAGAATTAGAGAAATCAGTGACTGACATTCACACTGGACAATGAATATTGACTGTTCCCATCAGCCAGAATGGAAAAACCCAAAATGTATAGAGGCATTGAGTAGAAAATGCAGAAAGATATTTTCCCAATAATGGAGAAGAAATAGGCTGAGACTGAATTCTACATAGATATCTCCTAAAGAAACTTAAAAGTGAAGTACTAGAGAACCAAATTTTCTGAGTAACTTGACTGAATTTCTGAACATAGTTCAGGAATATTTATAGGGACACAAAATAACATCAAAAACAATCATCCAAAATGGTGAAATTTACATTGTCAGCCATCCAGTCAGAAAATAACTGGCACTCAAGGAAACATAAAAAGTAGACTCATAATGTGGCAAATTGTCAAAATTAACAAAGAAACACAGAAGCCAGAATTATCAGACATTAAAACACTTATAACTATAGATTAGTTTCACATCTGCAAGGAATATATTCCAAGAACCCCAATGGATGTCTGAACCTACAGATAGTACCAAATCTTATATATAGTATGTTTTTTCTCATACATACATACCTATGATAAAATTTAATTTAGTTAAAATTAAGTTAATCTGGTGAAACATATTGCTGACAATCAGAATATTAAGTTTACTCTTTATGTCTTTCATCCACAAATTTAATACCTTTTCTATCTTAAGAACTTATTAAATATTATGGATATAACTTTTGCAATTTGAGGTACAACAGCAAAAATAGCATGAATTTCTTTTTCTTTTTTCAGAATTTCATGGATTGGAGATTCATTTCCACCATTGTTCTTAGTATCCTCAGCATATAATTTTTTTTTATCCTTGTAAGCATAGGCAAGAATTTTGTTAAAAAAGAAATACTGCTATGATTTTGAAATAACATGTTAAATATTGCAATGACATGATTAAAAATTTTGTGTCAACCAAAAAAAAAAGGATTTTCACCTTTTCACTTGAAGGAAACATTTTAAATCTTTCCTTTGGCATATCCAAATTGCCAGTCTCCCTACTTTTGCACTTTGTGTTTACTATTAAGTAAAATAAGGGTAACTTGAACACTAGCACTTTAATAACAGGACAGTTGATCTGACCAAGACAGCTACTAAATGTCTAATGGTCAGGTAGAGTAGACAGCATAAATATGCTGGGTAAGAGAATGATTCATGTCTTAGGCAGGACTGAGTGGGACAGAATGAGATTTCACCATACTACTCAGAATGGTACATGATTTTTGTTTTGTTTTGTTTTTTTGAGTTGGAGTCTCACTCTGTCGCCCAGACCGGAGTACAGTTCAGTGGCACGCTCCCAGCCACTGCAGCCTCGACCTGATGGGCTCCGTTAATCCTTCCGCCACAGCTTTCCAAGTAGCCAGAGCTACAGGCACATGCTACCACATCCAGCTGGTACATGATTTAAAATGTAGAAATTGTTCTTTCTGGAATTTTCCATTTAATACCTTTAGACAGCAGTCAACCCAGGTAACCAAAACCAAAGAAAGTGAAACTGTGGATAAGGGAAAACTATTGTATTACATATGCTGAAAATGTTTGGTAGAGATGTGGAAGATGTACAGTGATCCAAATGAAAATTCTAGAATATAAAAATAGCATGTCTTAGAAAAAATTGCACTGCATGAAGATAACATGAGATTAAATATTGCAGATGAAAATATTAGAAGACTAACAATGGAAAATAGTCAAAATGAAACACGGAGAACTACAACAACAAAAACCATGAGTAACATCCAGGATAATGTTAAGCAGACTGGAGTCATCAAATAGAGAGGGGGATAAAATAAGACTCTAGGATGAAATAATAGCCAAATATTTTCAAAGTGATTAAAACGATGAACTGACGGATCCAAGAGGTGTAATGAATCCCAGAAAAAAAAGAAAATGAAGAAAATTGCACTGGGGCACATTACAATTGAATTGTAGAATATTGACCTAATTGCCATTAAAATGAGATAATATAAAATAGTATTCAGAGATAAAAATATGCATTATATACAGAAAACAAATGTAAGAACAGTAACAGATATCCTGTGGAAACATTCCACCCAAGTAGATAGTGAAGAAACATTTTTAAAGGAAAGGATTGAAAATTGCCAATCTATAATTATTAATATTTTTATTCCAATAGCTTTGAGGGTACAAATGGTTTTGGTTACATGGATGCATTATACAGTGTGAAGAATCTGAGTTTTAGGTGTACTCATAACCCCCACTAGTGTACATTGTATCCAATAGTTGATATACCATCCCTCTTCCTCCTGTCTCCAATGTCTATCATACCATTCTATGTGCTTTGCATAGCCTTAGCTAAGCCCCCACTTATAAATAAGGAAATGTCTTTTTAGTTTTCCATCCCATACTTTACCTCACTTAGGATAATGGTCTTTAATTCCATCCCAGTTGTTGCAAAAGACATTATTTCATTTTTTAAAGGCTTAATAGTATTGCATAGTACATGTGTACTATATTTTCTTTCCACTGATTAATTGACAGGCATTTGGGTTGATTCCACATCTTTGCAATTGTGAATTGTGTGAAAAATATGAGTGTAGATGTCTTTTCTGTATAACAATCTTTTTTTCCTTTGGACAGATACCAAGTAGTAGGATCACTGGATTGAATGGTAAATTTACTTTTAGTTCTTTGAGAAATCTTCATACTGATTTCCATAAAGGTTGTACTAATTTGCATTCCCACCAACAATATATACGTATTCCCTTTTCACTGCATCTGCGCCAACATCTATTGTTTTTACCAATCTAGAATTCTCAAGCAACAAAAACTTTTTAAAAATTAGGTTGAATGCATTATTGATAATAATCATGTTTTAAAAATATCAAATGCAGACATACACTCCAAGAAATGTTGGAAGATGTCTTTCAGGCTGAGGAAAATTACACCAGATACAAGGTTATAGTTTTTTGTCAAGTGCTGCTTCTGTGGCTATTGAGATGCTCATTTGTGGTTTTCAAATACTGAGCTGATGTTAAATAAAACCCACTTGGTCATGGTATGTAATCCATTTTACATCTTGCTTGCTTTGATTTGCTAGGGAATATCTGTGACTACATTCATTTGTGATAATGGTTTGCAGTTTTCTTGTGATCATTTTTATTGGTTTTGGTATGAGAGCAATACTGATCTTATAAAGTGAATGGGAAATCATTTACTCTTATTTAGAGAGGTTTGCAAAGGGTTAATGTTAATTTCTCTTTAAAAATTTCATGGAATTCTTCAGTTAAGCTATATGGACTTGCATATTTTGTGAGAAATTAGTGTATTACTAATTCATGCTCTTTGCTAGTTATAGGCTTATTATAATGTTTATCTTTTCTTGAGCCAGTTTTAGTAGTTTTTATCTTTCTAAAAATGTTGATTTCATCCAGGTTATCTTAGATGTTGATAAAATTTTTCATAGTATTGTCTTATAATCATTTCTATTTCTGCAATGTTCTCCTCTTTCTTTCTTCATTTTAGCAATTTGAAGCTTCTTTTCTCTATTCCTTAACTAGGTAAAAATATATCAGTTTTTTTTTTCCCAAGAACTTGTTATTTCACTAATTTTCCCTATTGGGTTTTACTCTCTGTTATTTCCTCTACTTGCTCTGTGTTTGTTTTTGTTTTCTTTTTTTTTTAATTTCTTAAAATAAAAACTTCAGTTATTGGTTTGAGAGCTATCATCTTTGTAGCGTAGGTATTGACAGCTATAAATTTCCCTCTAACCACTATTTTAGCAGCATTTTCTAAGTTTTATAATGGTGTGCTTTCATTTTTATTCATCTTACAGTACTTTTAATTTTCATTAGGATTTAATCCTTTGATCATTGCTTATCTAGGAGTGTGGTGTTTAATTTTATTTGTAAATTTACCAATGTCATTTTGTTAGTGATTTCTAATAGTCCATTCCATTGTGATCAGAGAACATATTTTGCATGATTTTATTTTAGTCCCTGGATTTTCCTTTTAAGTCCCCCCCATCCATTAGTCAGCTTCTTCTTTGCCCCAATTCTTTCACTGTTCTAGGTAGCTGTAATATAAAGCACTTATTGTTTTTTATACTTCTTCCCCTGACTGGAGGAAAGACTCTTGTCACTGAGCAAGCTGTAGGTCAAGTGAAATAAAGGCGAGCCTTGGTAGAGGAAGTTTCTAGGGAACTGACAAATAGTTCACATAACTGTTCTCTGAAAATATTTGTTTTGAAAGAGCTCCAAATCCCATTTTGTCTCCTCCAGTCATTCTTAGACTGATGGTTTTCATCATGATTGTTAAGCAAAAAAAGGAGAAAAAGTTAAACATAAAATATTCTTAATTTTAAAAGAACAAAAAAAAAAGCAAGAAAGAAAGAAAGAAAAAAGGAACAAAGAACAAATATTACAAACAGAAAATAATCAACAAGATGATCAACTTAACCCTAACCGTAGGGTCACATTAAATAAAAATAGCCTATAATGCCAGTTAAAGGGACATAAAAATCCTAAATAAAGTTCACTTAATATAACTTTAAATGTACTAGTAAAAACTTAATAAAACTGGAAGGAGATAGACAGATCTACAATTAAAGGTAGAGTTTTGGATACAAATTTATCAATAGTTATTAGAATGAATAGGAAAAAAAAACCAGCAAGAATGTAGATTCCTGCAAGAAAAATTGCCCCATTGCCAATAATTGGATCTAAATGACAATGATAGAACATTCTACTCAACAATAGCAGAATATGTATTCTCTTGAAATGCACACAGAATCATTTACCAAATCAGACTATATTCTGCATTATAGAACAAAACTCAACAAACATGAAAGTATTCAAATCCTACAAAGTATATTCTCTAACAAAAAAGGAAATATATTAGAAATTAATAGCAGAATGGTTTCCAAATACTGAGAAACTAAATGACAGATGTATTAAAACCCTATAAATCAAACAAGAAATGAGTAATAAATTAAGAGATATTTTGAACTTAATTAAAATCAAAGCAACAAATTAAAAATTTTAGGGTGCTAAATTTAGCTACAATATAATTTTCCACCTATAATACTTATATTCATCTCAATTAAAAAATACATAGCATAGCCGGACTCGGTGGCTCAGCCTGTAATCCCGCGCTTTTGGGAGGCTGAGGTGAGTGGATTGCCTGAGCCCACAGGTTCGAGACCCGCCTGGGCAGTGAGACCTCATCTCTACAATAAATAAAAAAATCAGCCGGGCGTGGTAGCGCATGCCTGCAATTCCGGTTACTTGGAAGGCTGAGGCAGAAGGATTGCTGGAGCCCAGCAGGTCGAGGCTGCAGTGGCTGGGAGCGGTCATTGCACTCCAGTCTGGGCGACAGAGTGAGACTCCAACTCAAAAAAAAAAAACAAAAATACATAGCATAAATTCCTAAGCCACTTTATTCTTAAGATCATTAGCCCTCAAACTTTTCATGCATTTAGCATTTTAAATGCAGTGTGCTGTGTTTTGAAAGCTTTGATCTCCCCTACCAATATCCAGCAATAGCTGACTTTCAATGTGCCATTAATAAGTGCATATGTGTGTGTGTGTGTTTGTGTGGGTGTGTCTGTGTGTGTAGCATCAAAAATCTCTAAACACAATAACTTTTTATCACCATAATTTAACTAATGTAACCACATAATTTTTTTTCTAATTCTAGTCAAAGTCAAATTCTTTGTATTTGAATTAGCACATAAGGCCTTATCAAGCCTTTTTAGAATGCTAAAAATATATTTTAAATTTACATTATATTTTAAATAGAAATTGACCATTCATACTACCCAGCAATTCTCCTTATGGGTATATACTGGGAGTACCTGCTTATGTAAGTTTATGACAGCATTATTCACAATGGAAAGAACAGGGAAACAACACTGCTGCCCATAAAAAGTGGACTAGATAAAAGAATATGGTATATGTATACAATGGAGTATTATGCAGTCATTAAGAAGGATAAAATTATGGACTTCACAACAACTTGGATGGATTTAGAGCCTATCATGCTCAGTTACCTATCCCAGAAACAAAGAACTGAATACCACATATTCTCAGTCATAAGTGGGTCCTGAATATATATCACAATACTATAAGAAAGGAATTGGCAGTAGTGAGACAATGCCAAGAGAGCAGCGGTAGCACATAACATCACTAATGGTACCTGATTCTGAACCAGAGGAAGTGAGGACTAGCGAGAGACCCAAACTTCACCTGCATGTAGACCACTTATGTACCTAATCCTGACTTGTATCCCACATTGTAAAAATAAAATTTAAAAAATTACATTTTCTTTTTATTAACAGATGGAAGTCTCTAGTTGGCAAACAATTCTAAATATTTAACATCTTGGTAGAAAGCAATATCCATAAGAACTGGTATTTCTATGATAATCAATTAATTATCCATTTTCTCTGAAATATATATTCTCTCTCTCTCTCCCCCCCTTTCCCTCTCCCTCTCCCTCTCCCCCCCTCTCCCCCCTTTCCCTCTCCTTCTCCCTCTCCCTCTCCCTCTCTATCTCTGTCTCTCTCTCTCTCTCTCTTTAATCAGAGTCTCACTCTGTTGCCCAGGCTGGAGTGCAGTGGCATGCTCACTGCCACCGCAGCCTTGGCCACCTGGGTTCAGGCAATCCATCCACCTCAGTCTTCCAAGTAGCTGGAACTACAGGCATGTGCCACCACGCCCAGCTAGAAATATATTTTTTCTATTCAACTTTGAATAATGGAATCAGTGGCAGAACCACCTGAGGTATACAAGCAGGTAGAAAATTTATTGATGTACTGTGTAGCTACTTTTCATATTCATGAAAGAAAATGCATTAGTTGCTGCAAAATTAGCTTTTCAAATTATATTCTCTAAGAACATATCCTATGTAAAAAATTTAACTCAGGATAATGTCATTAAAGCAACTATGTATGCTGCATTGAAAGGACCTTTGTCTTCTTCTGTAATTTTTCTTTATGCATGCATTTGCAGTTAGACAAATTCATTCCACACTTAATTCCTTCTAGTTGGTGATGTTTGTTGGCAATCACACACACAACGAAGTTTTTCACCCTGTTAAATTAGTTATCTCCTGCTCAAAAAACACAATAGTAAAGACATAAGAATACCAAAATATTTAAAATATTGCAACAAAATCAGATAATTATAAGACCAACAGTGAAATGTAAATCATTAGGAAATTGGTCACATCAAAAAAATGGCAGGTTTCCATTTGACCGTTTTTTCTTTAATTCTAAATAATGTAGCATTCCCATTTCCTATAATACACATGCTACACATTTGTTTACTATAGTTGCTGTCTCAACATGAATTTTTAGGCCTGACATTGTTATATGAAACCCAGTCATATTCCATTACTCTTGGCCTAGTTAAAACTTGCCCTCCCTGTGAGGTTGTTTGAGATATCACTTGCTTGTTTCCTATCTAACTAACCTAAAACCCTCCTAACCCCACAGCTACTCATCAGGTAAAATTTGGTGTTAAACTCCAGAATAATATAAATAATTCCTCTCTTTATGCATGTTTTCTTTAAACTAGCCAGTCCACAACCCCTGGAGAAAATATAGGAAATAATGCTATGAACCTTAAAAAAGTTGTAATCCTAAAGGTTCTTTCACTTTACACCTGTTGATTGAGCACCCTGTGACCTCCAAACTTTCCATAGCCTCCAGTTGACACTCCCAACCTTTATAAGACCTGTGAGCAATAGGTTTCTCCTGTTTCATGCATTTTGGTTTCACTTCTTCATTGTGTTTCACTTGACTCATACACCTGAACCTAACTTTCCCTTTGTCAGGGCTGTTTTAGAAAGTGGTTATCTTGGCTTATGCCACTCTCAAGGGAGACAATTAAAGACAAATTAAAAACAAACCTTAGCAATAGACTTCAAAACAGTATGTGTAAATAAGATGTATTTGAACTATAGTAAACGCAAATCTAGCATTTCTTTATGAGAGATTATTAACTTAATGGGGTATTATTGTTCAGAAATTATAGGTATCCAATTTGTTTTAGGACAAAATCTTATAGCATTGTTTTATTGCTTTGTCCTTTATTCACATATGGAAGAAATATGACTTTATAATCTGCAAAAATTTATTCTTAAAATATTGTCATTATAGTTCCTTTATTCCTCCATCCAACCATTCATACATTCCTCAGAAAACTTTATTATTTTATTTTATTTTATTTTGAGTTGTAGTCTCACTCTATCACCTGGACTGGAGTGCAGTGGCCGCTCCTGGCCACTGCAACCTCAACCTGCTGGGCTCCGGCAATCCATCCGCTCAGACTTCCAAGTAGCTGGAACTACAGGCAAGCGCTACCATGCCTGGCTAATTTTTAAATTTATTGTAGAGATGAGGTCTCGCCAAGTTGCCCCGGTGGGTCTCGAACTCACAGGCTCAGGCAATCCACTCACCTCAGCCTCCCAAAGCACGGGATTGGCTGAGTCACCGAGCCTGGCTCCTCAGAAAACTTTAAAGCTTGTTTATTCTGTGCCAGGAAACTGCTGCTATCTGAATATACACTAACAGATATGTCAGGCACAGTCTTTGTGTTATTCAAGTTTTAGAGAATGGGGTGAAAATAGATGGAAAGAAAACTCACATTTTAAAATAATAGATAGATATATGTTTTCAATACCACCGATTATATTTTATATCAGAAGATCAGTGAAAATCTCCTTCTGATAATGAACCTGAGCTTAACCCTAAAATATTATAAGTGGCTAGGCACCGTGCATGAAATTGTGCCATTCAGATGATTAGAATTTTAAAAATTATTTAATGCAAAAAATATCATGGATTTAAGTGAATTTTTTGAAGACTAATAAAACTTTGGAGAATGTCCGGTAATTACTTCCCTTCATATGCAGATACTTAATTTTCCCTCATTATTTTGTATCTTTAGGTGAGGTAGTATTGAATATTGACTAAAAATGTGCTATATACGTTGGAATTCCAGCTCTATTACTAGCTGACTGAACCTGGGTTACTCTGAATCTGTGTATTTATGCGTCTGAAATTGGAACTCTGTGTCTCTCACATTTGTTATTTTTATGAGATTTGAATGAGTACATATGCATTATTTACAAATGTAAATTACTAAGAAATGACAGATTGCATGAGTTACATAAGTCTTAGTTATTATTAACATTTAAAAGTCTAGTCTCTACCCTCTTTTTTCTTAGATTTAAAATTATTGTTTTTGAAAGTTCCGTATTTTTAAATATTTGCTCTTTCTAGGGTTTTAACTTCCATTAATGTTTTAGTGTCCTTCTCCAACACAGTCTTAGATGGTTCTCACTAATAACTGTAACATCTTTTCAAACTTGCTCTCAATAACATTGGACACAACTAATACAATTAATCTGAATTATATTTCTTAAACATCGATTGGTTTCCATGGTGATATCTTTATATTGTCTCCCTCTAAATTCCCACTATTTCTTTTTTATCTCCTTAATGGATATTTCTATACACTTTACCATTGATACATGTATATCCTTTAGAATTCCATAGGTGAACTCTCTTCATATTCTTATGGTGAACATATTTGTATTGACAGCTTCATGATTCCCAGTATTTATTTCTTTAGTGTAGACTTCTTTCTCCCATGCTTCAGATGGTGTTTGAAATTTCTTGTAACAACAATTACCATCTGCATGACTCCCAGATATTTGAAACCTACCTTAACTCAACATAAAGTCTTCCATCTTCTGATTTCCTTGTATTGACTCCTACTGTTTACTTAGTTATCTGAGACAAAACTAAATTCTAAGTAATCTGTAACAAAGTCCTAACTTTTCTATATCCTTGATATCCCTCCAGCCCCATTTCCTCCTTCCCTAGTGAAGCAATGCTACTCAAATCTAAATATTTAAATATTTCATCTGGATTTTTTTTTCAATTGCCTCGCTCCATTCTGGTGTCACTTTAATCCACCAGCTGCTCTGCAGAGTATGTATTCTGCAATCCACGTTAACCTAAGTTGTGAAACATAAATGAGGTCTTAGTTGCAGTAAACATTATTTCCAGCATTTTCTTTTCTCCTCTTTATATCAAAGGATGTCTAGTTCCCAACATACAATTTTCTCCCTCAATTACATGCCATTTCTCCTTTTATTCAAGTGTCTTTATTTGTGTAGCTTTGCTGAGGCAATTTCAACTATCTGGGAAGCCATGTGACAACTTTCTTGCCTTAATCTGTCTCGCTGTGTCTGTTTAGGACCCAAAGCTAAGTTATTTTTGCACCTATGTCTTAGAAAATCCTCTCTGTCTACATAGGCTTAACATGCTGCCTGCAGTTTCAATCTCTCTAAAACTCAGACCTAGTTAAATTGACCAGAAATAGAAGCAGACATTCCCTTTCACAGGCATTTGTATGTAAAGCACAAAGACTCTTAACATTCATGCTAGACAGTACATGAATTTGGAGATGAGGTGATCCCAACAGTTCATCACACACACCTAATCCATGAGTTTCACTTTAGGCTTAGCTGTACACCCAGCTCTAAAAATATGGCACTTAAAATAGTGTTTTCCATTTTTGAAGTAAAAATACTTAAGAATACATATGGATATAATGTATAGGAAGATAAAACAGTGAGAATATAATTTTTATCTGTTTAAGTATCCTTTGGTTTTTCTTTTGAACAGAAGGAGAGATTTGGGTTCACAATGAGATAGATGTAAGTTCAATATGAATACATAGAAAATGATTACAAACAGTGCCTGATATTTAATAAATATTTGTTAAAGAAATAGATGATTAAATGGAAGATGGAATATTGTATTGATTGACCAGATAGATCAATCTGAAATAGCATTAAAGGACAAGAGTAATTGCTATTGACTCCATAGCATGTCTTTAAATATTAAAAAATAGAATGCCCAAGTTATTTTCTGAGGCAATAAGACATAAGATAAATTTTCTCATTTAAGCATAAATTCATTGAACTGCTATTCTTTCTCATTTTCCATATGCACCTTTATGCCTAAACCACATGTACTCACTTCATAAATAATTAAATCAATTTCATACTGCTTGTCAACTATTTTCAAGTAAATTTTAACCCCAAATTCTTAAGTTATGAATTAAGAATAATCTTTATTTTACTTTCCATGAATAAAATGTAACATTCTTTTGTTCCTTTATCCTTTAATGTTACTCTAAAGTACTCAGTTTCAGATAATTTCAATCTAGCTTGCTCTCATATTCAAACTAATCCAGGATTTATATCATTATTTCTTTATAGGCCTTATATCTATTCATGTTACATCTATAACTGGGTTGCTCGTTATAGAGATAATTTATACAAAGTATCTAAAATAATATTTAGTTTAGTCAATCAAAAGGTAATTTTTAGTAAGAACAAGGTATTTGCTCTCTTTTGTCATAAGGTTCTTCTTTAATCTCATTAACTATTTCTTCCTTTATATTTTAAAACATTTTTTGCAATTTTTATTCTAAAGCCCTTTTAGATTGCTTTATTATCTATAATTCATGAGGCATTAGCCTTGTGGTGTTTTTAAAAGTTTAATTTAGCCGTGCTTGGTGGCTCAGCCTGTAATTCCGTGCCTTTGGGAGGCTGTGGTGAGTGAATTGCCTGAGCCCGCGGGTTCGAGACTCGCCTGGGCAGCGAGACCTCATCTCTACAATAAAACAAAAAATCAGCTGGGCGTGGTAGCGCATGCCTGTAATTCCGGCTACTTGGAAGGCTGAGGCGGAAGGATCGCCGGAGCCCAGCAGGTCAAGGCTGCGGTGGCCGGGAGCGGCCATTGCACTCCAGTCTGGGTGACAGAGTGAGACGCCAACTTAATAAAATAAAATAAAATAAAATATAAAAGTTTAATTTAACTAGTTCTTCCCATTTGTGGGGGGATGGTAGAGAGAAGACACTGACAAAGTATTTGTCTATTTGGTAGATAGACTTTTCAGATGCTCCCTCTCCTGCTAGCTTTAATAAAGCAATCCGCTAGGTTTAAATGTCCATGTGGCAAGGAACTGAGGGCTACCTCTGGCCATCAGTCAGTGAGTAACTGAAGCCCTCAGTTCATTAGGCTTGAAGACTACACTGCCAAGAAACAAGTGAGTGAGTTTTAAAGCAGATCCTTTCCTAGTGGGACTTTAAAATTAAACAACAGCTTATGAGATACACTAAATGAGAGAACCCAGCTAAACTATAACCACATTTCTGATTCAGAGTAAATGTAAGAAAAACAAAATTTGTGTTGTATTAAGCTTCTAAGTTTTTTGATATTTTGTATGCAATAATAGATCATAAATAAATATATACCTATCTTGGAAGGATTTTCTTTTTTTGACTAAGTCTAAGAGTATTAAATTGGCAGTTACCCCTACCTCATTCCATAACCTGAAGGATGTTTTTACATTCACTTGGATTCTACAGTTTCTGTTGTTCTCCTGATATTTATGGCATATTTAAAATCAGGCTGTTTTTAAGATTTCTCTTTATTTGAGCAGAAAGATTATGGAGAGCTGGGGCATGATTTTGTTTGTATTTATCCAGCTTGAAGTCGCTGATTTTACTGAATTGGTAGATTAAAGTCTTCCTTCACATTTTAAAAATTAAGACTTTTTAATTTCAATATTTATCTGTTCCATTATCTCCTCTGGGAAGCTAATAATATTAATTTTGTATTTTTAAGTGTGTTCCATATGTCTCTGCATTTCATTATGTTAGGTTTTCTTTTTTAAGTTATTTGATTTCTGTATTTCACTTTAGATATTTTCTATTAAACTCTTTAATTTAAAATCATACAATGATTGTATACAATAATGCAATGAACCCATACAATAATTTTGAAATATTTTGCTTTACAACTTATGACTCTCCATTGGTTTTTATAAAGGTTATAATTGTCTTTTGAAATACTATACATTTTATCTATTGTCTCTGTTATTTTCTTTAATATATTACTCTTAGCATTATGAATTCTTTGCTGTCTAACTCTAATATTAAATTCGTCACTGAGTCTACTTTTATTTATTGCTTTTGTTTTTTACCAATAATTTTTCCTTGCCTTTTTAATATCTAATATATATTTTTAATTTTATGCTGAAGATTATTAATTGAAATTTTAAATACTCTGTATTATATAACCTTTCATTTTGCTCTGGTAGTTAAATTTTTCATAAGTAATTTTTTTATCATGTTGGATTTTATGTTTAGGCTTTGTTAGAAAGATTGCTTCCAATTATTGTCTTAGTCCTAAACAAGTGTGCTCTCCTTTCTGCTGAGGTTAATGGAACACACAGATGATCATCAGTATCTTCCATTCAGGGTAGGTCAATATTCAATGTCCCTACAATTCTCTGTTGTCTTTTATTTTCTATTCTCTTTTAATCTCTGTTCTCTCAAGTTAATCTTTGTTCTCTTTTAAATTTCCCAGTGTCCTGCCCTACACATGTGCATCTTTAGGATTCATCTAAGATTGCAAGAGGATGTTGAAGAGATTTTATTTCTTCTTTGTGATCTACTTCTTGAAATCTTTCTCCCCAATTTGAATTGTCTAATATCTAATAGAACATATGAAACTCTATTATCTGTTTCTTGTTTTCTTTAGACTGTACTATTCTTTGTGAATGCTATTTTTCTGGAGCATGATTTCCAAACACTCTCAGAGGAGAAAACTCTTTATGTTTGGCTCATTCCATGTGTTTCTCTCTTCTCAAGAAAAGTACTAAGATTTTGTAGACCCATGCAAGACTGCAGCTGTTAGTACTCTAGGATTCAGTATCCTGGACAGGATCTGATTTTTCTGAGAGATGCTGCTGCAGAAGTAGTTCTGAAATTACCCTCAAGCAGTCTTGAAATTACTGTCTAATAGGTTGGATTTAACGTGAGCAGACTTTCAAAGACAGCTTTATTAATTCCTAGAAATGTATTCTGAAGTCTGAGAGAGAATTGAGATTCTGTGATATAAAAATTAGGATGGTGATCAAATGCAATATGAGATGTTACTAAAGTGAGTTTCCTTATAACAAAGTCCTACAATTGTAATTATAATTTGTAATACTGTATATAATAAAGTATAAAATAATTAAAATCTTTAAAGTATATTTAGCTTCAGTGTATATTTGAGCTTGCATCTCATGTCATAGTCAACGGACTAGCTTCAGATGCAGCAAAGGAAAAGCAAATCCTTAAGAACCACAGCTATTTTCCACAGAGGTTATACTAGTTTATACTCCCACCAACAGAGTAGAAGTGTTTCCTTTTCCCTGCATCCTCTCCAGCGTCTGCTGTTTTTTGAATTATTGATGATGGCCATCTTGATTGAAGTTAGGTGGTATTTCAATGTGGTTTTAATTTGCATGTCTTTGGTGATAAGTGAGGCTGAGCATTTTCTCATGCAACTATTGGTGGCTTGTATGTCTTCTTTTGAGAGGTGTCTATTCATATCTTTTGCCCACTTTTTAATAGGACTTTTTTTTTCTTTTCAGCACGTTTGAGTTCCTTGTACCTTCTAGTTAATTGAATCTTGTCAGTGGAACCTCTGTGGAAGACTGTGGTGATTCCTAAAAGATCTAAAAATTTATCTTCCATATGACCCAGCAATCCCCCTTCTGGGAACATACCTGGAGGAACTGAAATCACACTATTAAAAAGATACCTGCACTTGCATGTTTATTGCAACATTATTCACAATGGCAAAAACATGGAACTAACTGTGCTACCCATAAAAAGTAGACTGGATTTAAAAAAATGTGGTACATATACATGATGGAACATTAGACAGCCATAAAGAAGGACAAATTTATGAACTTCACAGCAACTTGGATGGATTTAGCATCTATAATACTCAGTGATCTATCACAGAAACAAAGAACTGAGTGCCACATGTTCTCACTTATAAGTAGACCCTGAACAATTATCATAATTCTATAGAAAAAGGGATTGGCAATAGTGGGACTCTGCCAGGGGAGGGAGGGGGGCACACTTCATCAATAAGGGTACCTGATCTCAAACAAGGTGAAGTGGGGACTAAAGCAAGGCCCAAACTTTACTTGTACAAGGACTATTTGTATATCCAATTCTGAATTGTACCCCCACTTTAAAATACAATAATAAAATAAAATAAAAGGAACCATAACTAACTGATATTGTGCCTGCCAAAGTCAGAGATTAATATATAGGATAACATGACTTAGATTCTTTAAAAAGGAACTGAAACGTACTGAAAAGAAGAAAACAAACAACCCCATTATAAAATGGGCAAAAGACATGAACAGACACTTCACAAAAGAAGACATTCGAGCAGCCAACAAACACATGAAGAAATGCTCAACCTCACTAATCATCAGGGAGATGCAAATCAAAACCACACTGAGATACCACCTAACTCCAGTCAGAATGGCAATTATCAACAACTCAAAAAATAACAGCTGCTGGAGAGGGTGTGGTGAAAAGGGAACACTTCTACACTGTTGGTGGGAGTGTAAACTAGTGCAACCTCTGTGGAAAGCAGTGTGGTGATTCCTAAAAGCTCTAAAAATTGACCTTCCATATGACCCTGCAATCCCCCTACTGGGAATATACCCTGAAGAACACAAATCAGTCTATAAAAAAGATACCTGCACACGTATGTTTATCGCAGCATTGTTCACAATAGCAAGAACCTGGAAACAACCATGCTACCCATCAAAAGAGGACTGGATTAAAAAAATGTGGTACATATACACGATGGAATACTACGCAGCCATAAAAAAGAACAAAAATCATGAATTTCGCTGCAACCTGGATGGAACTAGAGTCTATAATACTGAGTGACCTCTCACAAAAACAAAAATCCGAATATCACATGTTCTCACTCATATAATGGACCTTGAACATCCAAGGCAATACTATGAGAAAATGACTGATGGTACTGGGAATCTATGAGGGGGAGGGGGATGGGATTAACAGTAGCAAATATCTGTCGGGGGATGGGAAAACACTTCTTATCTACAGGGTGCCTGAATGAAACGTCATTGTACACCTAACCCTTAACTGTACCCCACAAAACCATAATAAAAAATACTGATTAATGAAAAAAAAATAAATAAATAACCAAGTTTGTGTTAGGTTGATATCAAACCAAAAATGTGAAGCCAGAAAAAGTTTAATTTCCTAGGAGGCCCTAAAAATGCAAAACAAACAGAAACAAGCAAACCCAACTACCACAGTAATACAAACTAGAGAGGCAACAAGTATCAATCAGTAGTAAGAAGCAGAATTTTTATTTCTTCCTAGCACAGAGGATGACAATCCTTTGCATGTGCCGGGGATAGCCAGTTAGAGGCTTTCACTGGAAGGTAGAGCAATAACTGATTTCTTCAGGAGTCACACTTATCTTCAAAAATAAAAAGTCATTGTGATGTCACCTGGAAACAATTGCAGCACAGAAACCAAGAAGATATGTGGAACTTGGCAGACTATTAACGGCTATAAAACGCTACAGGAAACATCTACTTAGAAGCAAAGGGGAGCTCATTTTTTATCACCTCAACTGTTGGAGACCTGATCATAGGTAAAGTAAGCAAGACAAATAACAATCACAATAAATACTCTTTAGCCATTTGTAGCATAATTAGAAATACAGCCGGGCTCGGTGGCTCAGCCTGTAATCCTGCACCTTTGGGATGCTGAGGTGAGTGGATTGCCTGAGCCCATGGTTTCGAGACCTGCCTGGGCAGCGAGACCTCATCTCTACACTAAACCAAAAAATCAGCTGGGCATGGTAGTGCATGCCTGTAATTCCGGCTACTTGGAAGACTGAGGCGGAAGGATCGCCGGAGCCCAGCAGGTCAAGGCTGCGGTGGCCGGGAGCGGCCACTGCACTCCAGTCTGGGCAACAGAGTGAGACTCCAACTCAAAAAAAAAAAAAAAAAAGAAATACATTTTTTTTTCTCAGTTCCTTGCAAAACTCCCCAAACCTTTGAAATTTCTGGATTGATAGAAGTGTCTTTTTAAAACTTTATAATGAGTTCTTTTGATCACACCTGAATTTCAACCAATGTGGTGATTTAATGTAGAGCCCCAGTAACCCCAAAATGGGATAATCACCAAAAGGACCAAGTGATTAGAAGATTGGAACTTTTAGCCTCATCCACCACCAACCAAACTCTTCAACAATAAGATTTGATAAACTTTCAGATTGGTGAATGCTTCCAAATGCTTAAGGGTAGCACATCCCAATCCCTGGAAACAGAAACTCCTACTTTTACCACCCTACATCTGATCACTTTTGTATACATTTTCATCTGGCTATTTTTCTGTATCCTTTATAATAAGCCATTACACATAAGTAAAGTGTTTCTCTAAGTTCAGTGAGCCATTCTAGCAAATTATCAAACCTGAGGTGGAGGCTATAGAGACCCTCAATTTGTAAACGATTAGAAAAATGTATGGAAGGCCTAGACCTGTGATTGGCCTTGAAGTGAGGGTTGTTTTGTGGGACTAAACCCGCAACTGTGTAATCTGACCCTAAATCCAGGTAGAGTATCAGAACTGAATTTTAAGACACACAGCTTGTGTTAGAGAATGGATCAGTTTGGAAAAAATACCCTTACATCTGGTGTCAGAATTGTTTTATGTAAGTGTAGAGAAACAATGTTCTTCAGAACGTTGTTATTCCAATATATTAAGTTGATGAGGCACCTGGAAAGTACCAGTTTCATCATGATTGCTGAAAGGACTCCTTAAAGTATTGTATTTTGTATTCTTATCAAATTCTTAAATATTACAACAGAAACAACTGAAGGTTATTCCAGTAGGACATAAGAGGGTAGTTATAGATTATAAACAGAGATTATTAAATTAATATAAATTAAATTTTAAATAAATTTAACTTTAACAAATATGGAGAGTTAAATAATAACTACATATAGTGTGTACTTTTTTAGGAAAAAAAATTCCAAAGCATAAATTCACTTGCTTTGCTTCATGTGACACATCAGATATGAAAAAGAGGGACATTTAGGACATAGTTTACAAGATGCTAATGCCATTTATTTTGAAACAGAATCACTGAGACCAGTGCAAAGTCTAATAAAAATGACTGTCAATTCATTTGGAAGTAAATTAAACATTTATAGAGTATTTAAACATTCACAAACACCATCCTCCTAAACACTTAAACTGCTAGTACTCTGTATCTATCTTTAAAAAGATAAAGAGCTGAGTCGACTCTGGGGGATTTAAAATTATGGCTCCAGGGAGTCTGAGTATTTTGAACATGGAACAAAAGGTAGTACAAGACTCATTTATAAAATAAAGTTCTCTGCTACACCATAGTGTTTATTTGTGTTGAATGTTCTTTGAATCTTGGTGACTAATTAAAAATGTATTTATTAAAGAAGAAAAATAGAGATTTTAGTTTTCCACAATGAAAAGAATCATAAATATAGTACATTAAATCTAAGTGTTTTACTTGAATTATTCAGTTCTCTAAAACTATCATGATTACATTTTTCTTTTTCTCTGCATCAGTATTATTACCATCATATGTTTAATTCCTTCCAGCAAGGAAAGAGTTGTATAAACCTTCAGTTTTGAGTATTACCCACAAAATATGTATCAAGTAGTAAGCAGATTAGTTGTTCCTTTACAATGTCATATAGCAACTTAAAGTATCTTCTTTATTGTTCACATTATTAAGCTCACATGGTTTGTCATTGTCACAATCCAAAAACTGTGCCAGCTAGGATTGTTTAGTATGCCATGAAGTAAAGAAAAATAAACTTGCCTGTTACAGGCCCTGGATGTGAAATATTAAATGCCAAAGACTCTTCAAGAGGATTTCAAAAGGTATAACTTAAGAGAGTTAATTAAAAGAGTTTTGGAAATGCTTCAATCCTACTCTTATCTGCCTTCTCAGAAACATTTGACACAGGGGATCAATCACACATTGCCTTTGTGAAACAGTTGCTTATGAGTTTTGTAAAACCAGTGTCCTTTGATAGATCTCTCTCCTTGACCTGACTCCTGAATGCTAGAGTCTCTCAAGGCTTGGTTCCAAGCCCTCTTTTTCTAATTCTCTGCACTCTCTGCTTGGGCTCTTCACTTGGCTTTCTATGCTAGCTAGAATCTAAAACTTAAAATGGAAGAAAGTGCTAAAGCCCTTGAGACTGAAGGAAAGGCTTACAATATTATCAGTTGTAAGTACTAGATGTTAAAAGAAGTTTGATCTCATCGAAGTAAAATGTAGGCCGGGCTGGGTGGCTCAGTCTGTAATCCCAGCACTTTGGGAGGCTGAGGTGAGTGGATTGCCTGCACCCGCGGGTGCAAGACCCGCACAGGCAACTTGGTGAGAGCTCATCTCTACAATAAATCAAAAAATTAGCTGGGCATGGTAGCGTGCGCCTGTAGTTCCAGCTACTTGGAAGGCTGTGGCGGAAGGATTGCCGGAGCCCGTCAGGTCGAGGCTGCGGTGGCTGGGAGTGGCCACTGCACTCCAGTCTGGGTGACAGAGTGAGACTCCAACTTAAAAATAAAAAAAAGAAGTAAAAAGTAAAACAGAGGCTGGAAAGGGTAAGGGAAGGGAAGGATAGGAAAACATTTGTTAAGGGACACAAAATTACAGTTAGATAGGGGAATACATTCTAGTGCTCTTTACCACTGTAGGATTCATATATTTAACAATAATATACTATATTATGTAGTCTCAAGTAGCCAGGAGGATATATAAATATTCTCAACACAAATAAATGATAAATGTTTGAATGCTGAATATGTTAATTGCCCTGGTTTGATCATTATAATTATATGTATATAATTACCTGAGGAATATGTTCAATTTTTGTCAATTTTAACATAAGTAAATCAAAAGAAAAATAGCAACTGCATTCCAAATTTCTCAAATATAAATTCAAGTTCAGACTTCTTCTCTTAGCTCCAGTCATTTATTTATCTTCCAAGTTAATAATTCTTTTTAGATCCCCTCACAAGTACCTAAGATTGATCATATCCCCTCGAAACTGAACATACTCTAGG
Organism: Carlito syrichta; assembly: GCF_000164805.1. Lineage (NCBI taxonomy): Eukaryota > Metazoa > Chordata > Mammalia > Primates > Tarsiidae > Carlito > Carlito syrichta. Next base: position 142,303 of record NW_007255761.1, on the reverse strand, counting down.
TTTTCTTTATCTCAGTAAGTAACCATTCACACCCAGTACCTGGAAGTCGTCAAAAAACTATCCTAGAATTTGAAAGTCATTATTAACAATTTTGATCCTCCCATTCCAATATTCAATTAAGAAGTACTGGCATGAATATCTACAAAATGTACCTGGAATCATTCATAAAACAGACTGAACTCATTTCTCACCTCAATAAAGTGTCTCCCAGTGGTCCCCATTTCTATTTTTATTCTACTCAAAGCACTTTTCACGCCTTTGTTTTACTAACACAAAAATGTAGAAAAGTATGTAATCATCTATATAATTGCTGAAAAGGCATAACAAAATTCAACACGCATTTATTTTAAAACTATCAGAAAATAATAATGTAGGAAAGTTTCTCCAATCTTCTAAAGATCATTTATGAAAAAGCTACAGTTAAAATCATACTTAATACAGACTGAATGTTTTCCTCCTAAAGTTAGAAAAAGGCAAGGAAGTTCGTATTTGCAAAATTTTGTCAATGGTTGATTGTATTTTATGTTAGTTCAATAAAACAAAAAGGAAAAAAAAAGTTATAGATACCAGAAAGGGAAAATAAAATATATTTACTTGCAGGTGACATAATCCTTATGGAGAGAAATCCAGGGAATTATTAAGTAGACACAAAATTTTGAATTTAGGAAGATTGCAAAGCACAAGATCAATGTAAATTTATATTCTTATATACTGGTAAATAAGTGAAAACAGAAATTTTAAAATGCCATTTACAAATAGCATTGAAAACATGAAATGCTTAGGAATGAATTTAGCAAAATATGCAAGACCTGTACCATAAAACAAAATTCTTTTGTGAGAAACTGAAGCAGATGTGAATAAATGGTGAAATAAACAAGTTCATAAATTGGAAAACACAATATTTTTATATTATTCTAATGTTTTTCTAAAGAACCAACACAATACGGGCCAAAATTACCACAGAATTTTTTCTTTTGCTCAGCTTTGTTTTTGCCTTTAGTAGAAATTGTCATATTGATTGCAAAGTGACAAATAATGAATTATCTCATGGATGTGGAATATCAACTTGCTCTCATGGAAGTAGAGAGCAGAATAGTGGTTGGAGAATAGCTCCATGGGAATTGGGAGCTATTATTCAATGGGTATAAAGCTACAGTTAGATAGGAGCAATTAGTTATGGTATTCTTATGTGGTAGAATGACTAGATTCAATAACAATGTTTTGTTTTGTTTTTTTCAAAATACCTAGGAGAGGTTTTGAATGTTCTCATCACAAAGACATGACAAATATTTAGGGTGATGAACATGTTAGTTTCCCCAATATAATCATTATACAATGTATACATGTATTGAAACATCACATTGTAGCTCATAAATATGCATAGTTACCATATGTCAATCATAAGTTAAAAACATAAATGGAAGGAATCTATAATAGCCGATACAATTTTGAAAATTTTAGACAAATTTTGAAAACTTTGTTTCAAGAGTTCAATAAGGCTACTTTAATAAATAGTGTTATGCTGGTATTGGAATAGATATTAGAATAGACATACAGATAAATAAATAAACAAATGCTAAAAAGTATATTACTTCTTAAAGGAGCACAAAAGGGGAAAAATCCTCTATAACTCCTGTGATGTTAGTGTTTGGTTGTTGGTGGTTTTGAGATAAGAATCCCCAAAAACATGAACTGTAAATGAAAAATAAATCATTTGGAATTTGTCAAAGTATAAAATTATTTTATTTAAAAGAAATCCTTAAGAAAATAAAAATACCAAGTACAGATTGGAAGAAAATATACAAATATCTGAAGAAACTGGTATCCAGAATAAATAATAGATTCTCATAACTCAGTAATAGAAAGACAATCAACCCAATACTGATGGGCAATAGATTTAAACAGGCACTTTACATGTAAAGTATAAAAATGATCAATAAGCACATGAAAAGATGGTCAATAACAGAAAAAATTTCCATACAAGTAGAGTAAACTACAATGAGATACTACTATATAATTACTAGAATGCTTAAAAATAAAAAGACTAGCAATATTAAATACTGGCAAAGATGTGGAATAACTGGAACTCTCATATATTATGGGTAGGGATAAAAAATTGTATAGTCAATTAGAAAACTGGTAATCTCTTATGAAGTTAACCAAATATCACCATATGATACAAAAATTCTACCTTTAGATAGTTACAAAAGACAGATAAAAATATATTTACACAAGAAGACTTGTGTCAAAATATCCATAACAACTTCATTTACAATAGCAAAAAACAAAAAACAATCCATGTGTTCATCAGTGGGTGAATGGATAAGGTGCTATGCTATATTAAAATAATGAAATATTGATCAGCAATAAAGGAGTAAATTTGATACCCAAATTATTGTTAATAAACTTTAAAACATGCTGAGTGAAAGAAGACAAACAAAATGTATACGTTGTAGAATTCTATTTATATGAAATTCTAGAAGAAGCAAAACCAAACTATATATCTAAAAGTAGATCAATGACTGCCTGAGGCTGAAAGGAACAGAAATAATTTTCTGGGGTGATGTTAATGTTCTATACTTTTATTGTGGAGCTGGTGGTGGTGGCAGTTACTCATAGTTATGTATTTGTCAACATTCTACTGTGCATTTAAATTGGGGCCTTTTATTGTATATAAGCAAGCAATGTTATTTTTAAAATCATAGCTGAGAAAAAAAGAAGACAACTACACTTACTGACATAATAAAATCACTACCATTTATTATGTACTGAGCATGCCAGACCTTTGCCTTAGTACTTTAAATACACCATCCCACTTAATCTTCACAACATCCTTGCTGAGTAGAAACTATTACTATCCCTGTCTTATAGATGATGGAAGTAAGTTTTAGAGAGCAAGACAGCCAAATTTTTTTCTTACGTTAAGCACTCAAAGATTATTTAGTATTTTCTTAAAGTTTCTAGAAAGCTGAAGAATTTCCTGTTTCTACTTTTTAAATTGCTTTTTCTTGGCATTGAGATTTAGTCTAGTTCCTGTGTAGTGAAACCTTGAAAATCAATACATCTGTTTAACAGTTTGCAATCTCTGGAATTCTCATTGAGGCCTTTCTACCATATATAAAAAAATAAAAAATGAAAAAAACAAAAAGCAGGCTATAATGATGACTTCAACATTAACAAATGCAAATGAAAAAAACAAATGGAAAAAGTAATGTATTTTTAAATGTAAATTGTATATAAATATCTATGCTGTGGGCTTGAAATTTCTTTTAAAATATGACAATTTTTCCATGTTTAAAGTTTCTTTTTATAGTGACAAACTAAAATTATAAAAAGCAAAATACTTTTAAGGTATAGATGATATTCTAAAATAATATATGAAATATACTTTCTGAGAACAAAAAATGTAATAAGTTTAGAATTAAAGATAATATTTTGAGAAAAGGATACCAAGTTGTTGGCAACATATTTGATTTTACACAGAAAAAATGCTATCAGAAAGGAATTTTCCAGAGGAAAAATTTGAACTTCCTTATAATTCCTTTTTTCTTTATTTGTAGAAGAGAGTCAGAATGTCATTTTCAATAGTGTTCTCAGTGTCATCTGAAGGTTTCTTTCTCCTGCTTCTCTTGCCTACTCTTCCACAATAAGTGATTATTAGAAGTAGACAGTATGTAAATTTTTAAAACATCAAAATTTATCTAGTCACCAATTTAAGACATGTGCACAATATTTGTTAAAAATAGTTTGATAACATATCCTTTTTTAAAGAGTTTATTTCACAACCAGAAGTCCATGTGAAAAATTCAGAATGTCACTACAGGCTATGACTTTCACAGAACAAAGAAGGTATGCTCATCATTGTCCTTTATCCTTATCACCCATTTTCTCTCTGCAAATTAGGTAAGCTGTGCTCCTAGATGCTTTGTTTAGAGAATACCTGAAGATTATACACACACACACACACACACACACACACACACACACACACACACGCACGCACACACACACACGTATATACATACACACACATGTATATTTGCAAATATGCATATGCAAGCCTGCATATGTACATGCATGTGTATGTGTGTGTGTATGTGTGTGTATATATACGTATATATACATACATACACACACACACATAAACTCACACATATATGCATCTGCATGTCTATGTTATTAATTGATGTCTATGTTATTAATTGATGTCTCTGGCAATATTTCAAACAGTAGTACAACATGATCAATGATCTAGATGTCCCTCGAAATCTTTTATAATCATACCTAACAAGTAAAATCTTATCTCAGTGAATGTTATTACTAAGAAATAAGAAAGCATTTCAGAAGGTTTTATGAAAATTCATTGTAAAGGAATATTTTAGGTATATGTCCAACAAGTTTTTACCAAAGAATAATTTTGAATATTTTTCTCCCTATCATCCTTAACCATATTACCTGCCTGGTGATTAAACAATAGAAATGGGTCTGTGTCCCAGCACACAAATGAACACACACTCACAGACAAAACTAAACAAATAAAAGCCACCTAAGATAATGATGCCTGGAAGAGCAAACAGGAGAATATTGCTGATCTTTTTGTAAATAAACATCAAAGAGCAAATTCTCTTTGACTTTCTTTTCTCTTACACAAGTCTGACAGCCCCAATTCAATATTCATCTGAGCTTCTGAATCCTCCAGTAATCACAGAAAAACCAGATACTACATGTTCTGAGATCTGAAGGAAAAACAAAGTCCAGCATCATGAAAATTACCTCTTTATGTGGGCACGAATATGTAAAATTAAATAAGTTCAGCAAAAAGCATTGACTATATGCTATGCACAAAGTATTGAGGCAGAACTCTCATAAAGCTTATAGTCTACTATCCCAAGTACTTGGTTATTTTTATTTATTTACAAATACACTTAGTAAGCAACATCTGTGATCCATGCTTACTGTTAGGAGTAGAGAAATAGACATCAGCTCAGGCCTTCAATTTGAATAGACAAGCAAAAAATTAATAGTATTTAATGCCAAGGGATAAGTAATGTGTGATTATGGAGGATAAAATAGTATGCCATGAGAGAATATGAAAATTTCACCAACACACAATTTCCTTCTGGGGCCAGAATCAGCACATGCTCCTCCAGATCTGTTAACAGGATTGACATTTCAGCAAAATAAACAAGATAAGATATACATTTCATGTAATGTGCCTTACTATAGATTCAACTTACTTAACGCTGGAATTTATATAGAGTGAGTTCTTTGCAAAATATTATTAGTCTGTGTAACAAGTTTCAATGTGGACGGATGCCTCAATTACTTGGTTACACAGTTTAGTTTACAGGCACAGAATTGGAAAATTATGTTGTTGGTTTTTTTTTTTAGTACAGTTTTGACAATTAGATGGTCTTGATGCTGACAAGTCATTTATACTCTATGCTTATGTTACTCTAGATCTTGAAGAGAGTAATATTTATATTCTTATCAATTTTACCATGCTTGCATAGTAATGGATGAGACAGATTGTAATGGAGCAACACATTTAGGCTCCACAGAAGAAAAATAGCATGTAAGAACAAAATACTCTAATGGCATCATTTGACATTACAAAGAGAGAATAATAATAACTTTCAGCATTTTTACCTTTCTAAGGACCTTTCTTTTCATTAAGTTTTCAGTGGCAATGAAGGGAGCAGTTCGAGGTTTACTAGGACAGGTGTGAGCAGGTTCCCTTCAGTCCCAGATTGGATTTCTAATTTCACATGAAGAAAGAAAAAGATCTGAACTCTTTTAGAGATGGTTAGGAATAAGTGTGACTGACATTCTTCCACCTGAAAAAATAGCTACTAAGCCTTTTAACTGCAGGGAAGCTCATTAGTCCAACTCATTACAGATTAACTCTGCATCAACTGGCAACAAATGCACTCTAGTTTTTCCTTACACATTCTTATATAAGAATATTTCATGATTGGAAGTTCCTGTCCATGTATTGCTGACTATTATAGGGTTGCTATTGAATGTGTATACAACAGGAATGTGTACAATACACGTGATTTATATTTTGATGGTAAAATGTAAATATGTAAGTTAAAAGGAAATGATTTAAGATCATGTCAGAAGTCTTAAAAGAGAGAACACTAAACTACCTGAAGAAAGATACTCAGAAAAGTATAATATTCAGTCCTGACCCAGTTCCATGGATGCACCATAGCAATTTTGGTCTTTCACAAAAATGATTCAGTGAAATGTTAAATTCAATATGTCTACTAAGTTTATTAAGCAAATTAGAATTGCTCATTAGTAAGAGGCCTGCTATTCAGTTTGTGAAAAATCAAGCCCTTGGAACCAACTGTGCTGCCCATTGAAAGAAGATTGGATAAAAAAATATGTGGTACATATACATAGTGGAATATGATGCAGACATAAAGAAGGACAAAATTATGAACTTTGCAGCAACTTGGATGGATATAGAGTCTATAATACTAAGTGATCTATTACAGAAACAAAGAACTGAGTACCACATATTCTTACACATAAGTGGACCTTGAACAATTATTATAATACTATAAGAAAAGGATTGGCATTAGTGGAAAACTGTTGGAAGCGAAGGGACTATACCTCATCAACAATGGTACCTGCAAAATAAACATGTGTATGCCTAACCCTGAATAGTACCCCACATCTTGATATTTAAAAATTATTTTAAAAAGATATATAAGCCCAGCAGTGAATTCAACAACTGAGTCACTTTTGTCCAAGCCTCCTTAGTTCATTACAGGTATTATTTTTGATTGACAGATAAAAATGTATGTATTTGGCATATACAACATAATTTTTTGAAGTATATATAGATGTGGAATGAATAAATGTAGCTAATTAGCATAGGCATTGCCTCACAGAATTATTATATTGTGATGAGAACACTCTACGTCCACTTTCTTAGCATTTTTCAAGAAAACAATATGTTGCTACACCATGCTGTGCAATAAATTATGCTGTGCAATAAATTATGCTGATGTTCCTTTTGTGAATTTCACAAAAGAGTGAGAAGGAGAGCCAGAGAGAGCCAGCTGGATAGAGGAGGAAGAGGGAGTTAATAAATTAATATAGATAAAAATAAGTGACATAAACATTCTCTCCTCACTCTTTTTGACCCGATCCACAACTCTGGCACACAAATTGAATTTTCAGGCTTCCAGTCATCCTAGATTCTCTCAATCACTTTATCAAATGTGCCTTCCTGAAAATGTTGGAATAATGCATTTATAAGTTAGTATGGCTATAAATTCACATTTTAATATTCCCCTGGGATAAGTGCTTTATCACAGAACACTTTGGACCCCATGAGATGAATTCGTGGCACCGGTTGAAGGAGATTAAAGTAAAAGAAATCAGAGCAGGTAGCAAATGAGATGTAATTGATTATATTTAAAATTGAGAGCTCTTGCCTTCTACATGTGACTGGTATGTGAAGTGTGGATCACTTTATATCTACATTCATTTATAAACCCCATTTAACAATTATGTAGGTAACGGCATCCATGGTGATTGTATAGAGTAAAGAGGCATAATACATAAACACTTTCCTTTAAATGTGACTGGGACAAACAGATACACATAAAATATTTTAAAATGCTAAAAGATGCTTTACAGTGAACTGTTGATTTATTACTTGATTTATCTTCTTTAGCTCACATGTGAGATTTTTTATATGATAGAGTATTTGTTTTTAATGTTTATTCTTGAAGGACATTTATGAACTATTTTTCTACTTAACATTAAAAACAGAAAACTTCTTAGCGATTATGGCAATAAGAAAAATTGGTGAGTTTTTTTGTAGCATGGTAAAATCACAATGTGGAAAAATAAAAACACGAAATATTTTTCCTCTAGTGAAAAAATGAGCAGATTAAACACTTTGCATTATGAAACCACAGCCAAAAACAACCCAGTCCCTTTCTATTTTGTAGAATTGCAGGAAGTCTGGTAGGTAAGCAAATACTCTAAGAAAATAAAATAAGCCCAAAGGATGTTTGTTTTTTAAAAAAAATTAAATCTAGCCAGGCTTGGTGGCTCACCCTGTAATCCCGTGCCTTTGGGAGGCTGAAGTGGTGGATTGCCTGAGCCCGTGGGTTCAAGACCCACCTGGGCAGACAAGACCTCATCTCTACAATAAATCAAAAAATTAGCCGGGCGTGGTAGCATGCACCTATAGTTCCAGCTACGTGGGAGGCTGAGGCGGAAGGATCACCCAAGCCCAGCAGGCCGAGGCTGCAGTGGCCAGGAGCGGCCACTGCACTCCAGTCTGGGTGACAGAGTGAGACTCCAACTCAAAAAAAAAAATCATTAATCTATCTTATAGTGATGTAAACAGTTAAGCACTTACCACCATTATTTCCCTAAACATTCAAGAAAATATACAACACAGATAAAAATCTGTGGGTATCTATAACATATTCATATATAAGTATTGAAAGATCTCACAAATAAGTTTATGTTAATAAGGGAAAAAAATGATCATCAAACACAATGTTAAGTATAAGAGTTCAACAGAGGCAAAATGACAAAAAAAGGGAGTCCCTGAAATTTCTAGAACCCTTTTGAGATTTTCGTAAACACTTTAAAAATTCAACAGAGAAAGAGAGGCACTAGTCACGCTTACATAGCTCTTAAAGGGTAGCTAACAACCAGAATTCAAGTGTGTCTCTAAGACCCTCCTTAAATCCAAATTAACATTTTAATCTCATATGGCATACAGATTAGGGTTACTGATATAAAATATAAAAATTCCAGTTAAGTTCTAAAGTCAGAAGATGGCAGCCACGTCAGTCAGCTTATGTGAGTCCCGATATGAGTGAGTGAATGTATGAAAAGTTTTGTATACGTCCTGGTGAGTAAGTAGGCATGTGAGTGACTGTCTGAGTGAGGGCTAGGAAGTTAGTGGCCAGGGCTCTCCTGGTACAGCGCCTGGTGCCGCAGCTGCTGGGTTTAGATCCTAGCAATTACCGGGACACAGAAGCCAAGCGCCATTTTGGTTTTTAAATCAACAAAATCCTTCCTGGGAAGAAAATGCTGGGAGAGACTGAATAAGTGGGACTTGTGAGCAAGTGGTCAGGGTCCTGGTGCAACAGCTGGTGCTGCAACTTCTCTGCTTGGTCCTTGGCTCTTTCCAGGTCACAGAAGCCAAGCACCATTTTTAAAAAATGGACAAAAATTTTCCTGTGAAGAATGGGAGAGGTGGTAGGTAGAGGGAGGAGAGATTATTGCCCCAGGTTCTTTCTCACCACTGCAGCACCTGACCAGACACTGGCAGCAGGGGCTATAGAGGGAGTTCAGAGGCAGAGTCTCATGGAAGAGGACAAGAGAGGCATCCCACCACCATCTTGAAGATGGGGCAAGAAAATGCTCCAAATTGCTCACCATGGAGTAACAGACCTAATCTCTGTGACTGGCAAATCCACTACTCAGGGGTTGATCATGACCCAGAGGGAATATCCTGAAAGCACAAACCTTGGAGGGAATTGACTAGTGGTGAGTCCCAGGTGCCCCACCCCCTACAGTGACCCATGCTTGGGACAAAGGGTGTGGTCAGAAAAAGACAAGGAAGGACTCCAGAGAGATCAGTGGTGAGTCCAGAGCTGACCCAAACCCTCTCCTCCTCAGCAATCTCTTGAACATCAGACCCAACATCTGGGAAACAACTAAGAGAGACAAACTCAGGTGGAGCCAGGATATCAGTCACAATAGGAGAACTTCATTCCAGGATAGACCTTGCTGGGGCACCCCCACAAGTAGACACCTGGGGAAGAGACAATTCCTTACCTCCCCATCAGAGGAGATCTCCCTGACCATAGGAGAGTGGGAGGGAACAACTGCAGTCCCAACCAAATCCACTGCCCCTCCTCCTTCCCTGCTCTGGACACTGGAGAGAGTGAAAGAGGTGGAAGTACTGTGAAAGTACCAGATTATAGGAACAAGAGGAACAATTACAGAGTCTGCCACAAGACTCTATTTCAATTTTTAATTTTTTTTAATTTTTGAAAAAATTTTGCCTGTTTGTTATTTCATCTATTTTTAAAATACTTTTCCTTTGTACATGAATGTTTTTTGTGAGGGTTTGAACAGCATCCTCCCAAATTTTTTTATTTTATTCTGTTCTTTTTCTGTTTCTTTCTTCTTTTGTTTGTTGTTTTTTGTTTATGTGTATATGTGAATGATTGAGTGTTCCTCTTTCAATTTTGTTGTTGGTTTCTTTTTGCTCTTTTGTTCTTCTGGGTTTTTTATTATTATTTTTCATAGTCTAAGGTGTGTGAGGGTTCAATCTGAATTCCTTTCTTTTTTTCTTTTTTTTTAACTGGTCCTTCCGTTACTCTTCTCCATTAACATTGGTTAGGTGTGTGTGTGAGTGTTCAGTTGTCTGGGTTTTCTGTTATTATTGTTGTTTGTATTGTTTCACTTTTTATTCCAGTTTGTTTAAGAAGTGTGTGTATGTCTGTGTGTGTGCATGTCTGTGTGTGTGCATGTTCAATGGTTTATTGTGTTGATTTTGGAATTGCATCATCATATAGAGTGGTGGTGGGGAGTGGGTCTCAGGGAATATATATTACAATCTGTGAACATTGTACTTTGCAAATAGCTTCTGAATCCTAGCACACAATCCTCTAGTTTATTCAACTTTCAAAAATTACCAGAGACAGCAAAGCTTCCCACCCATGGTACTATTTGAAAATAGAACAAATCCAGAGCCTAGATCAGGGAAGAATAGAAGGTTGAGCAAGCAACAGAAGGGAAAGGCTCTCCCACTGACACTGAACTAATGAGAAAAACCAGAGAGCTGTCACAAATGAGGAAAAACCAAAGGAAGACCACAGGCAATTTCAAGTATAACAAAGAGAAAACTCCTGAAAAATCAGACCTTGGAGCCCAAACAATGGAAGTCACCAACAATTGGTGCCAGAATATGACAGGGATTAGGAAATGGATGGAAAGAGTGAATAAGACTCATGGAATACAAGATGCAACACTGAAAGAACTTGTAACTTGTAATTTGGCAATAAAAAATTTCATCCTGGAAATAATTAAAAAGTTGACAAGCATGGAAAGCAGAATTAATCTAGCTGAAGAACAGCCTCAGAATTTGAAGATCAGAATAAGGAATTAACCCAACTTATAAAAAACATAGAAAGAAGACCAAAAAAAAAAAAAGAACAAAACCTACAAGAGATGTGCATTTATATCAAGAGGCTGAACCTATGACCGATTGATATCACAGAAGAAGAAAGGGCAATGGAGAACAACTTGAAGCAAGTATTCCAGGAGGTATTCCAAGAAAACTTTTCCCATCTCACCAGAGATGTGACCAGCCAAGCATAAGAGATACAGAGAAACCCCAACAGACATCAAATGAGAAGACCAACCTCTAGACACATAGTAATTTGCCTACACAAAGTAGGCACAAAAGAAAAAAACCCTAAAGGCAGCAAGAGAGAAATGTCAGACTATCTACCATGGAAAACCAGAGTAGCAACAGACCTATCAATAGAAACATTACAAGAAAGAAGAGCCTAGGTGTCCAATATTCAAAGTCCTCAAAGATAAACAATTTCAACCAAGAATTTCCTACCCAGACAAGCTCAGCTCCATCAGTGATGGAGAATTAAAATCCTTCCCAGACATCCAGTCCCTAAGAGATTATGCAGCTTCCAAACCAGATCTAAAGGAGACACTTAAAAAGGTATTAAGCACAAAAGAAAGAAAAAAAAATAACCACACACTTCCCAAGAGAACAGCAGAGTACAGAATCAATAGATAATACAGAACAACAATAAACTTGAAAACACTCACATATATAAACCCCAAAGCCAAAAGAAAACAAGCAAAGAAAAAACTTTATAAGAGCTTCATGGCAGGGATAAACAATTACATTTCAATAATCAGCCTGAATGTGAATGAACTAAATGCACCACTGAAAAGACATAGAATGGCAAACTGGATAAGTAACCAGGACCCAATTTTGTTGCATCCAGGAAACTCATCTCAATACAAGAACACACACAGACTCATAGTTAAAGGATGGAAAACAAGTTTCCAGGCAAATGAATCACAAAAGAAGGCAGGAGTCATAATCTTAATATCATACAAAACAATCTTTAAGCTATCAAAAACTTTAAAAAATGCAAATGAACACCACTTAATGATAAAAGGTTCAATCCATCAACATGAAGTATCCATCCTAAACATATGCACCCAACACAGGAGCACCAACACTTATAAAGCAACTATCAAATAAACTAAAAGAAGATATTAACTCTAACACTATTATAGCAGGGGACTTGAATACCCCACTAACAGCCCTACATATATCATTGAGGAAAAAATCAACAAGGAGATCCAGAACCTAAACTTGACACTTGACCAAATGAACCTAAAAGATACCTACAGATTATTCCACCCAACAAGCACAGAATATACATTCTATCATCACCACATGGCACATACTCCAAGATTGATTACCTCCTTATCTATAAATCAAGCAAAAAAAATTCCATAAGATTAAAATCTTGCCATGCAACTTCTCAGACCACAGTGGAATAAAAATAAATAACAACACCAAGAAAACTTCCCCAAAGCCCACAAAGACATGGACACTAAACAGCATGATGTTGAACAATTACTGGGTTAACACTGAAATCAAAGCAGAAATTAAAAGATTCCTGGAAACAAATGAAAATAAACAAACATCTTACCAAAACCTCTGGGATGCCATGAAAAGAGTTCTAAGAGGGGAATTTATATCTCTACGAGTGCACATCAAGAAAACGGAAGGATCACAAGTGGAGAGTATAACAAATCACCTGAAGGAGCTGGAAAGAGAAGACCACCAAAACTCCAGTTTTAGAAGATGAATCCAAGTCACCAATATAGGAGCCCAAATAAGGGACATAGAAGACAAAAATATCATAGAAAACATCAACAAAACAAAAAGCTGGTTCCTTAAAAGAATTAACAAGATTGATGGACCCCCTAGTCAGACTGACTAAGAAAAGAGTGAAAAAGCCCAAATAAACACAATCAAAACACAAAATATCAAATCACAACTGACGGTGAATAAATACAAAAGATTATCAGAGATTTCTATGTACACCAGTATGGAAAAAAACTTGATAACCTAAATGTAATAATGGAGGACTTTCTGACATCACACAACCTCCCCAGGTTGAAACAAGAAGACATTGAGACACTAAATAAACCAATAACAACTCAGGAAATTAACTGTGTCATAAAAAGACCACCTACAAAAAAAAAAAAAAGCCCTGAACCAGATGGCTTTCCAGCAGAATTCTACAAAACATACAAGGAGGAGCTGATACCAATCCTATTGAAAACATTCCAGGCAACTAAGAAAGAAGGTATTCTGTCAAAGGAGGAGCTGATACCAATCCTATTGAAAGTATTCCAGGCAACTAAGAAAGAAGGTATTCTCTCAAATCATTTTATGAAGCCAATATCACACTAATACCCAAACCTGGTAAAGATCCAACAAAAAAAGAGAACTATACACCCATATCCCTTATGAACTTAGTTGCAAATATCCTCAACAAGATTCTAGCAAATCAGATCCAAAAACACATCTCAAAAATCATCCACCATGACCAAATAGGCTTCATCCGCAGGATGCAGGACTGGTTCAACATTCGCAAGACCATACATGTATTTAAATACAACAACAGATGCAAAAACAAGAGCCACATGATTATATTATTAGATATAGACAAAGCTTTTGATAAAATTCAGCCTCCCTTCTTGATAAAAACACTCAAACACCTAGGTATAGAAGGAACATACCTCAAAATAGTAAGTGCCATCTACGATAAACTCACAGCTAACAAATTTGCTAAATAAACAGAAACTGGAAACATTTCCTCTGAAAACTGGAATGAAACAAGGTTGCCCACTCTCACCCTCTTGTTCAACATTGTTTTGGAAGTCATAGCTAGAGCAATTAGACAAGAGAAGGAAATAATGGTATGCAAATATGAAAAGAGGAAGTCAAGTTATCCCTCTTTGCTGATGATCTAAGCCTATACCTTGGAAATCTAAGAGACTCTGTCAAAAACCTGTTTGCATTGATAAAGGACTTTGGAAAAGTCTCAGGGTACAAAGTAAATATGCCAACGAGAGTTTCATTGCTATACACAAACAAAAAGCAGGCAGAGACTCAAATTAAAGCACAATCCCATTCACAATAGCCACAACAACAATGAAATACTTCAGGATCTTCTTAACCAGAGAAATGAAAGACCTTTACATTGAGAACTACAAAATACTGCTTAAAGAAATCCAAGAAGAAACAGCCAAATGGAAAAGTATTCCATGCTCATGGATAGGAAGAATCAACATTGTTAAAATATCCATCCTACCAAAGGTAATATACAGATTCAATGCAATACCCATTAAGATACCAACATCATTCTTCTCAGACCTGGAAATGACAATACAGAAACTCATACGGAACACAAATGACCATGAATAGCCAAATCACTCCTTAGCAAAAGAAACAAAGCAGGAGGTATGACACTTGCAGACTTCAAACTTTATTATAAGTCTACAGTAATCAAAACAGCCGGGTATTTGTACAAGAACAGGCATATAGACCAATAGAACAGGACAGAGATTCTGGAACCAAACCTCCATTTCTTCACCAACTCATCTTTTATGAAGCATCTGACAACAACCACTGGGAAGAGGAGAACCTATTCAGTAAATGGTGCTGGGCAAACTGATCACATGCAGAAGTTTGAAACAGGACCCCTACCTATAACCATACACAAAAGTTAACTCTAAATTGATCAAAGTCCTAAACATAAAATCTCAAACTATAAGAATCTTAGAAAACTCAGGAGACACCCTTATGGAAATTGGAACTGGCAAACAATTCCTATTCAGAAACCTAAATGCCCATATCTTAAGACATAAGATAGACAAATGGGACCTCATCAAACTGACAAGCTTCTGCAAAGCAAAAGAAACCATCAAGAGAGCAGGGAGACAGCCCACAGAATGGGAAAAAATATTTGCCAACTGTATATCTGACAAAGGCCTAACATCTAGGATCTATAAGTAACTCAAAAGGAAAAAACAAACAGCCCCATTGAAAAGTGGGCAAAAGACACAAACACTTCTCAAAAGAAGATATATAGGTAGCCAAAAGGCACATGAAAAAGTACTCAGCCTCACTTATCATCAGAGAAATGCAAATCAAAACCACATTGAGATCCACCTAACTCCAGTAAGAATGACCATCATTAATAAGGCAAACAACAATAGATGCTGGTGAGGATGCAGAGAGAAAGGAACACTTCTACATTGTTGGTGGGAAGGCAAACTAGTTCAATCTCTTTGGAAGATAGGGTGGTGATTTCTGAAAGAACTAGAAATTGACCTTC
Source organism: Carlito syrichta (assembly GCF_000164805.1). Taxonomy (NCBI): domain Eukaryota; kingdom Metazoa; phylum Chordata; class Mammalia; order Primates; family Tarsiidae; genus Carlito; species Carlito syrichta. Next base: position 126,851 of record NW_007255761.1, on the reverse strand, counting down.
CGTATGACCCAGCAATGCCCCTATTGGGAATATACCCAGTGTATATTGGGAATATACCCAGTGTATATATAATTCTACAAAAGATACCTGCACAAGTATGTTTGTTGTAGCTCTATTCACAATAGCAATAACATGAAACCAACCATGCTGGACCGGTTAAAAAAATTGTGGTACATATAGAAAATGGAATATTATGCAGCCAGAAAGAAGAAAGACAAACATATGGTCTTCATAGCAACTTGTATGGATTTAAAGTCTATCATACTCAGTGATCTATCACAGAAACAAATAACAAAGGGCCATATTTTCTCACTCATAAGCAGACCTTGAATAATTATCATAATACTATAAGAAAGGGACTGGCAGTAGAAAACTGTCAGGGGAGGGGCCCTGGGAGTGGCAGTTGAGGGAAACTGCTAAGGGAGGGAGAGGCACACCTCATCAACAAGGATACCTGCATAATCAATGTGTGTATACCTAACCCAGAATTATACTCCACATCTTTATAATAAAAATAAAATAAAATAAAAATAAATTCAAATGCCTGATTTAAGGGATATTTTGTATACTGTTTCAAAAATAATACATAGATCATACTGATATTAATAGTAAAACACAGTTCAATGTTTATGTGTGCCCTGTATTTTATTTGCTAAACTTGACAACTGTAATAAAGATATTATTTTTATTTTTGCTTACTTAAACATAATTTCTGCTTGCTTAATCTGTCCCTAGCTTTTTTTTTTTTTTTTTTTTTTTGCACAAAAGGCCACACATTTATTGTATGATTCCAACCATAGAAAATTTCCGGAATAGGCAAACCACTATAGACAGAAAACAGATGAGTGGTCACCAGGGTAGGGAATAGCTTTTCATTGTAAAGATTTTTCTGAGCTTCAGAGATACAACCAGGCATTGTAGTTACTGTGGTTAATTGTTAATGTGTCTCTTCATTTAATAAATGCATCAAAGGTCAGGCACTACCCTAGATAAAGAACTAGAAAGTAGAAGAATAAGACAAAATTCTTGGCCTAAAAATTCTCACATTGCTTTCAGGGAAAAGATGAATAAACAGGTAATTTAACTATCAATTGCAAAAAATAGAGGTTACCATAAGAAGTGACAGCTAAGTGAAGAATCTCCACCTGAAGGATAAGTAGAATAAGTACACACACAAAAAAATAGAGGACTTCCCGGGGAGAGAGTTCAGAATGAACAAAGACAAAAAAGTATGAAAAAGTCTGGTATGTTCTAAAATGTGAAAGTAGCTCAATACTTATAGACCAATGTATACATGACATTAGTAATATAGACTGGTTGACAAAGCCTGAAAGAATTTTATATAAATTTCTAAAGACTCTGGTCTTTATTTTGTAAAAGTGAGCAGGTGTTAATGTCTCTTAAGCAAGAGGTTACATTATCAGATACACCATGTGGTTCAGAATGGTAATTCTGGTGACAGTGTTGGAAAGCAGTGATTAGAGGGCAAAGCAATCAGAGAGAGAGGCAGATATGTAAACATGCTATCTCATAGGGCAAGACCAGAGGAAACCAGGACATAACTAAGTCAAATCTACTAAGAATAAGTAGGTTGTGGAAGGGATGGATTAAGGAGATATTTAGTTGAATGGATTAATAAAATCTACTGTTCAATTCATGGAATGGTAATGAGATTTGAACAAGGATCAATAGGTGTGGGAAGGAAGACACATTCAACTGAGTAATTTATTCACAGAGCCAGAGCTACAATAAGGCGAGGTATTTGATTCAGGCACAAATTTTGACTTATTTAAGACCTATCAGTTTCTGTTGCTTGGCCTCCATTATTAATAACCAGTACCGTACTTCTAACTATTTACTCATATACTTCTGCCTAAACTCATTGACATGTATTTCTCGGAAGCAATTTTGTTAAATTGGTCTCTGTATTCAATACCATACTTATCAAATCGCAACAATGTTTTTCATGGAACTTGACAAACTGACTCTAAAATTGATATAGATGGCATGAGCCCAATAATACCAATATACTTCTGATGAAAAGAATGAGGTGGGAGGAATTGCAATGTTTGATGGATATACTACAATGCCTTAGTAATTTTAGCCTTTTTGCTTGAATAAGTAAGTAGACCAATGGATCTAAATAAAGAGCCAAGAAACTTATACATGTACAAAATCTGACATATTGAGTAGGCATTAGAGACCAGTGGAAAAAAAGTCTGATTATTCAATAAGTAGTAATGGTATACCTGATTATTCATAGAGAAAGCACAATTTATTCTTACCTTATACAATAAAAAGAAAATAAAATTCAGGTAGAATGAAGACAAAGATGAGAAACAATGATGTAAATCTTTTAGAAACCAACAAAGGAATTTATTTCTGATTTTGTAGTGGTTAGTATTTCTTTAAAAAGACACAGAGGAAATTGTTCATTTGAAGACACTAAACTGAGAGTAAAAGTCAAGCCACAAATTAACAAACCACAACCCAGATAACTGACAATAGATCAATACTGAGTTATATAAACAAGTCCCTACAAATCAATGAAATAAATATTATAAATACCATAGAAAGTGGGCAAAAGATGTAAACAGTCAATTCAGAGAAGAAAAACAAATTATGGGAAAAAGCTATTAAATAGTACCAACAATCATTATTTTAAAAAGCAAAAAATAAATATGCAATAAAAGTTACATTTTTCCAGAACAATAAAATTCTTGACAATGCCAAATGTTGTATGTATATGTATTAGGTCTCTTTATATACTGCTTGTTAGAGTACAACTTAGCACAATTATTTTTGAAACTCTTTTGGCAGTGTGTAGGAAAATTTTACATGTGAAGACTCTATGAGCAATAATTCCACTCCAAGGCACATACTCTGAGGAAACTCTTAGGCATATGAATTAAGAGACAAAAAAATTCAAAGTTGCAACATTCATCACTGCTTTTTTACTTTAAAATCTGAGAAAAATATTAATTGCCAGTAAAACTGATGAATAGAATGTATAAAAATTGAATCAAATAGCAAGAAATTACAAGAAAATAGAGTTGCCCAGATCACTAAGGATGAGTCTTAAAGCAATTTTCAATCATTGCATTTAATACACACAGTAATTAAATATTATATAATTCCATTTGTATGCAATGCAAAACAGGTAAATATAAAAGATAGCCGTTATCCTGAGAAAGGAGAGAGAAGCAATTAAAAAGTGAAATACAGAGAGCTTTCAATATAGCGTATTTTTTTAAGTGAGTAGTTCATTCATAAGTGTGTATTTTATTTTTGAAATGTTAATATATTATACATATCATTTTTATAATGCTTCTTTGTGCAAATTCAATAAATGATGCCTCAGGTGCTATGTCGGTAAAGTTTTAGATGGAAATTTTGATACTCAGCATGATATTCTGGATATTCTGCCTGATAATCATTATCACATATTTCAGATCCATTTCTTCCTGGTTTTCATTATGAATGACCGCACAATTTTATTGGTGCTTGTCTTTAGAAGTATTAAGAATTATTCAGTAATTGGATTGGTTTCTGATCATAGAAGTCTCTTCTAATATCTGCTGTTATCATTGCTCCTTGACTTTGTTAGTACCTAAAAGTTTGCAATTTGCATTTTTGAGATCACTATCTTTTTTCACTATAAACTGTCATATCTGCCTAGCTGACATATTGTCTCCCTGTAGCCAATTACATCTATTTTTCCTTTATCAATATGTCTTGTTTGTTTTTCTGCATTTTTGACACCAATGTCAAATTGTAAAGTAATGAAATTCCTTTCATTTTCTCCAGTTTTGTTAAAGCTACTAGAGTAGTTTGTACCTAGAGAATGTTTCCTTCTGAAACAATGTACCTGAAAGAATTTTCCTTCAAGTATGTAACACAGTTTTCTACCATAAGGCTAATAACTTTAATCAACTTGAAGTGTTCTTTCTCCAACTGAGGTCAGTTTAATGACAACACAAGGCATTTGTACATGAAGTCTAACTGTAATTCAATACATACAATTTTTTCAACTGAATCATTGTTAGCTCTTCCATCAACCCTAAAGATATTTCTAACTAATAATACTTGAAGACAATCTAGACTTGATCTCAGAACAGAAAGTTAAAAAAAAAGTAGTTTTGATAAATTAGGTTCATCAATTTTCTGTCTTGTAAAAAGACTGTGGTGGGGTCTCCCCCATTCAAGTTTTCACCTTTTCGCAAAAGATGCTCTGATTTTGGCTCTTCTCAAGAGAAGTCCTTGTAGAGGCAGTACCTTTGACAACTAGTTTCTTTTGAGCTCTAGAAACCTCCAGGTTCAATTTCTAATACTCTTCTCACCCTTTATCCTGCTCTCCTGCAAATCATTCATCAACACATAATTTCTATACCTGATTATTGATACAGAGAAAATCACATTGGCTTATTACTTATTAAGATCTTATTCGTGATTTGGTGAAAATATAAATAAAACAGAACAATCAGGCAAATTAAACTGGAAAACAGGAACCATGAACACTACCACCACCACCACTGTTAATCCTTAATTGAAGTAATGGAGGGAATAAATTTAGAAAGATATTGAATTGCCAAAACTGTATAAAAGTGATTGACATTATATGAAAATAATAGGTCTATTTTAATTAATATAGCCACCACATTGACCTCCATAGTTAGTTGATACTTTTCAGAATAAGAAAATATAAAATATGATTTTTGTATTGTAATGCGAGTGTATTTTACAATCAGTTTTTGGGTAGAGATATAACAAAATTACATGCATCAAGATATTTTTTGGGGGGAATGCAAACTCAGAATAAATGCTATTTGTTAAGGTTAACAAAGCTGACATAAAAACTGTTTCAATTCAGGGTTTAATGATGTAAACTCAGAGGTATTACTTTGTGGATTTACCTTACATCTTTGGGCTGAATATGTTTGCAACTGACTTTGATCAAAACAAAATTAGAGGCAAATCCTTCCATGCCTAATGAGTTTCAGGTCAATTTGGAGCAGGATATTGCTAAATCTACAAAGATACTGACTGAAATCTAGGTTCAATAAGATAAAATGCTCATATTATCATTTTTTAAATTTTGATGCATAACTAATTGTATACTCATTGTTAAATAGTGCTGTAACATAAGAGTTAAAATACTTTTTTCAAAGCTAAGTTATTAAAGAGGGGAAATATACTAGAAAGAGCCTGGGCATTGAATTTAAACAGGCTTGTAGTCAAATTCTTACTACAACTTACCATTTGTGTGATTTGAACAAAGTATTTAAGTTTTCCTTGTATGTTACCTAAGCTTTAAAATGAGAACAACATTAAATTAAAACTTTGCAAACGTTTTCCTGTTTGGCACGCAGAATTAAGCAAGAGACAATTTGTGGCTGTTTATATGGGACATGGTAAAAAAATTATCTTCAGAAAAATATAACAAAAGTATTATGCAAAATATTAATATTAGTTTGTATAATATTTCCAAATAGTTACATAGGCAACTTGAAGTTTATCCATGAACGGAGGTTCTTTTAGGTTTTCAAAATATCAAATCTTATGTTTGTTTAAATGTTTAGAATAATATTTTCAAAATATAGTTAATTTCCTCAACGTGTAACTTTGCACAAGTAGGTGAAGAAATATAAACCATTTTAGAACCATTCAAAATTGTTCTATTGAATCACATTTATAAAGTTGAATAATTCCTCTTTTATTAATGAATACATTAAATGTATTTTTATAATGTGAATATATTTTGAATATAACTGAACTTTCATATAAATTATTTCACAGTAAGATGAAGCTTTTATTTGCAGAGTTTAGTACACTTTCCAAGCAATTACTCTGAAGCAAATTTAGACAGCACTATTAGTTCCAGTTATGTATTGTTACATAACATGCCACCCTTAAATTTTGTGACTTAAAGCAACAATATTAATTTCATTTACTCACAAATTTGCAATTTGTGTAGGACTTAGCAGGGATGACATTATTTTTATTAACAGGTGGTATCAGTGGTATCAGCTGAGATAGCTTGATCAGGGCTAAGAAATCCATTTCAAGAAAGATCATTCACGACTGACACCTTGAGGCTGCTGCTGGCTGGAAGCTCATCCAGGTGCTGTCAGCAAGGGACCTTGGTTTGTCTCCACATAGTCATCTTCATGAGGCTCCTGCAACTCCCCACAGAAAGATAACTATGTTTTAAGAGCTGGTATTCCAAGAAACAGGAAGTGGAAACAGTAGGTCTTCTATTACCTGGGCTCCAAAACTGGGCATGTCTTCTGTTGATAAAAAAAATCACAAAACACCCAAATTTGAAAGGAGGGAGTATAGATCCCCACTATCTTCAGTCTACTACAATATTTAAAGGTAGAGATTTGCTAGTGCCCCCCATAGTAATGGGTGTCATCAGCTATTCCACCTGCTCATTGCTCCTCTCCACTGTGGCTCTTCTTTGGTCTGTTCTTTATTCTCTACAGGGCCCCGAAACAAAAACCCCTTCAGCAGTGTCACCAGTTTTGTGAGAATGATGGACAGTAGTAAATTCTGCATCTTCTGGTTGATATAAATTCAGAGGTAATAAATAATCTTTTTGGCCAAGCCCAGAGCATTAAGGAAGACTGGCAAGTACCTATGCTGTTCACTGTCTGTGAAAATAATGGAGTGTTCATATGTCTGCACTATGCTCTGCCTTCCATAGAGTACTGCTCATTGATAGAAGGCAGGTTAAGGAATTTTGTCAAACCGAGGACCCTTCAAGGTTTTCTGAGAGTGGAGAAAATTAATATCTTGTTGTTCACTTGTCTTAACCAGTTTGGGCTCCTGTAACAGAATACTATAGATTGGGTGGCTTCTAAACGACAGAAATACATTTCTCACATTTCTGGAGGCGGAGGCTAGAAGACCAAGATCATAATACAAGCATGGGCAAGTTCTGGTGAGGGCGCTGTTCCAGGTTGCAGATTGCTAACTTCTTGTTGTATTCTTACATGTTGAAAAAAAGGGCTAGAGAGTGCCCTGGAGTCACTTTTATAATCCTATTTATAAAAGCTTGACACTCATAACCTAATTACTGCCTAAAGACCTCACACCTCCTAATACCATCATAATGAGGGTTAGAATTTCATTGCAAGCATTTTGGGTGTACAAAAACCTCAACCCATAACAAAATCTACAACCTATTGCAGCAAGTCAGGTGTGAAACTCTTATTTACCTTCATAGAAAGATTAGTCGTGACACATATAACCACTAATTAACAATATGTTGTAGTGCATAATGTTTTACTTTATGATGGGCTCTTTTAACTCCCTTCCTCTATGGCAGGTTTAATCAATTCCTTTATTTGGTGTTACTGATAAGAGGAACTGTGAGATACTTCTGGTAACAGGTACCAGGAAATGTGGACCATAAACATTACTGCTGAGAAAATGAAACTGTAACTTAAGTTTTATAAAATGCCTGTCAGTCACATAGACAATGTATAGGTATCAGCAACTCTAAACTTATAAAAATGCACTGTGGAACCTAAGGGGTGAGCAGACTGATTCCAGAAATGCCTGGAACCAGGTTTTGTCTTCTTGAATTCTGAATTCAGAAATAAATTTATTTCTGTCATTTCCCTGAATCTTGATTTATTGGCGTAGAGAGATAGTAGCCGAGTGTTTATTCAGACTGTACAGTTCTAATTTTTAAAACCAAAATTTTAGGCAGCACTATTTTAATACAGAATTAAATTTTATAACTCAAAATTGTATTTGATTTATTTTTAATTGTGTAAGTTAAGCTTGCCAAAGTGATAGGTTTTTGTTCCAATAGCACAGGCAATCATTAAACATATGGCCCTTCCTTGCCTTTCCATTATATGCTTATGTTAAAATTGGCAATCATCAGCAGATTGACAAAAAACCACAATATGTAGTAAAGCAACCTCTAGGTATACCAGGTATCATTGAGAGACAAGGCCAAGGGAAGAAGGGAGTAGGGAAAAGCAATGAGCAGAATTTCAGGAAACTGAAGCAGAAGTAATCTTTTCCCAAGAAGAAATTAAGGATGAGTTCCTAGAGTGCCATCCAATCACTTGAGTTTCGGTAATATTTAAGAAATAAACGGGATCTGTTCTGGTGTAAGCAGGATGAATTATAAATCTGTAGAGGCAAAACCATCGTTTGAGAGAAATCCAGTCATTTGGGGGCAAGTTGCCAAGCATAACAATGGAGACAGAACAAAAAAAAAAGTTAAGATTCCTGGAAATAGAGGTTGATAGGAAAAAAGAGAAAATCAACAGACTAGGGCCAGATGGCTGAGGTCTTTGGAAATATCTCATTCTCAAAATATCAGTAGTTTGGAAGAATAATCAAACAGAAACCAATATACCAAAGGCCTCTGTCTAAAGTGAATCTAGGAGAGAAGAAAACTGACTTATTTTCCCTATGATTTCCTTTCATTTCTAGGAGATATTTACTAACATCACCCAAGTTGATTTTGGCTTTGTCAATTTTTCCTTATGTGTTTAGAACTTGTGTTTATTTTGTGCTAGTTTCAAAACTTTCTGTAGAACTGCGAAGACCTTCCTTCATTGTTTTTTTGCATCCAGTCTTGTCACTGATAATTTCTCCTTCCTTTGAGAAGGGCAAGTAAACTTTTTTTCTACAGAATCAGCTAGTAAACATGTTAGGTTTGAATTTTGAAGAGTGTTGAATGGTTTCTGTTGCAACTTCTCAACTCTGCCTTTGTAATAAAAACAGCCCTAAACACTATGTAAATGACCAGGTGTATCTGTGTCCTGGTGAAATTTTATTAACAAAGATATGCAACCTGTAACTCATCCTTGTAGTTTACTGACCCTTGCATAAAGGAGGTGAAATCACCCCTTTCCTTGAAAATCCTTTTTTATGTTTTGTTTATATTCTTAATTTTGTAATTACTAGGACATAGCTACATGCAGATTTATTTTTATTTTATTAATCCTGAATGTCACTCAGTGACTCTTTACCAAAGATTTCAGCTTTCATTCAAGAAAATGTTCTTCTATTAGACTGATGAGTTTCTGTGTTTACTGTCTCAATTCTATTCTTTTGTTCTTCCATTAAAGAAGTTTTGGGAGTCTTAAAGCTAGCCATGATACCACATAATTCTTTTGCTTCATATTTAAGTATCTTTTGATGATTAAGTAAAACAACCTAGTCCTTTCTTTTATCTCACTAACTTTAGCTTCCACTGTGTCAAATTTGATATTTACTTCTTTACTTTACTTTTCCAGTCTAAGATTTGTTGTGGTTTCTTTTTCATAGTAACTTAATAATTCTGTTTTCTCCATTTTTATTTTTTTGTGTGAGTTAATTTTGTTTATTGTGTTTGATGTTTCATTTTCTTTTTGCTGACTTTAATAAAATGCTTATTTATTGATAATCTGTTATTTTAGTGCATTGGGTGGGCAGAATTGGGTCTAGACTATATAGATGAGATTTTTGAATGAGGGAGGATTTCTATTCACTGTTCAGTGAAGTTCAGGTATTCACTATAGAAGCTTCACTCCTAATGATAGAGAGCGCATTATGCAATTGGGGCAATGTGTGACGGTACTGTAGTTTTCATTTTGGGTAATGCAGATTCCTTTCCCTCTTAGCAATTCTAAATTACTTGTTTTATCATGTTTCTTTCTTCCAAATAACCAATCCAGGTACGTCTAATAGCAAAATTCTCACTACAGAGAACCATACTTGTGATTTAATCTCAAATTCTACTAAAAATAACATGAGTAAACCCTAATGTTATACTTGCTATATTCCAGGGACCATTCTAAGTACATTTATTAACACTTCAGATACAACAACTCTGTAAGAACAATTATTATTCCTAATATACCAATGGAAAAACTGAAATTTGCAGAGATTATGAAATTTGTCTAAGTTTACATAGATAACAAGTAGAAGACTTGGTAATTAATCCCACAGTTTGGCTACCAAGTTGGTATTCTTAACCACAATCACATATTCCTAGCTACTCGCTGACTGATACCCAAGTCATCCTCCCAAATTTTGCAGTGGTTGACTTCATCACCTTCATGTCCCAGTCCTTCTATGATACTTGCTTGACCTGGTCTTGTTTTTAAGAATCTTCTGGGAAATCTTCATTGTTTTATATGTCTGCTTTATTGTTTGTTTTATATGTCTGCTTTATTGTTTTATATGTCTACTTTATTGCTTATATATAATTAATTCCTCTGTTTTGATGAGTTTTCTGTTAATATATAATTCATATTTGACAGAAATTCTTCAGTATTTTATTCTGCTTCTGGTTTACTCTTACTTTTCTAATGTTTTAAATACTTATTATTTTGTTTTAATGAAATTTGAGATAAAAGGAGACATAAATGAGTTAAATGATCATCTTGAACCTGAAAACTCCCCTGAGTTTTACAACAATGTGGTCAAGTCCCAAAAAAGTTGTATTGACATCTTAAATTAAGCTACCACTGATTGTATTTGTGTGTGTGTGTGGGGAAGGGGGTGTCCGGTGTTCAACGTTTTTCAGTAAAGTGAATATTGTCATGAAATGTATTTCGGATTTATTTTTTAAACAGAAAGCCTGAAATTTTACTTTTATTTTTATTTTTATTTATTTTATTTATTTTATCTTTTTTGAGTTGGAGTCTCACTCTATCACCCAGACTAGAGTGCAGTGGCCGCTCCCGGCCACCGCAGCCTCAACCTGCTGGGCTCTGGGGATCCTTCCACCTCAGCCTTCCAAGTAGCTGGAACTACAAGCGCGTGCTACCACGCCCGGCTAATTTTTTTGATTTATTGTAGAGGTGAGGTCTCGCCGAGTTGCCCAGGCGGGTCTCGAACCCGCGGGCTCAGGCAATCACTCACCTCAGCCTCCCAAAGCGGGAGATTACAGGCTGAGCCACTGGGCCCGACCGAAATTTTACTTTTGAATATATATACTTATAGCTGCTGAGTGCATACCAGTGAAAATGACAAAGAAATTCACTGTCATAATGCAACTTACTTCTAGTGAGGAAATTCTATAACCCTTCTTTATAAAACAAATGTATCAACTATTTACATATATGTGTGTAGATTAAATAAACTAAAGCATTCAATACTTTTAAAAGCTTAGAGAAATAAAATATTTTCTCATTATCTAAAATCAATTCCAAATTAGCACTTTCAAAATTAATGTAACCTTGTTATTTTCTTGCATGCTTGGGAATGGGACTTTCTTGTAGGATTCTGGTAAATTCAAATCAACAACTTCTTATTGATTGACAATTGTGTAGTCAGCACCATGTACACAGAATCATGGTAGTGAATTCATTAAAAGTCAGACAAGGAATATACATACTTAAAAGCGTTACCAATACCAGACTGTAAATGATGAAGATGCAAATATGAAGTATGGATAAGATCTCCTATAAATGTTCAGAAATTACTCAAAGTTGTACATTAATATGCTTATTGATAATATTATACTGAAGCAAATTTAATTTATGTCTAGCAATTAAGTAAGCATTCAGAATATTTTATCTTAAGGTCATATGATGAAAATCAAATTATGGCATAGTGTATGGAAGCATAAACAAATATATTTTTAATTCACTGAATGTATAATAAACCAAAAGTTAACTAGAAAACTCTTTACCAATATCATGTTTATTTTCTCTTGTTTACTTATGCAAAAAATAAAGTAAGTTTCCTTTTATTAACATATGCATTATATTTTACTTTGCAAAATATTGTGTTTGACAAAATAATGAAATTTGCAGTTGTGTTATTTTAAAACTTGTGCTGGCATCATGAAGTCTTTCTACGTTCTTTATGATGTTCTCTAGAACACAGTATGACATTATAAATGGAAAAATTTTGTGAACACACATAGTGATGGCAAGCATAAATACACAGCTTATATATTTATGAGCTATCTCATTAGTATCATTTTAATGCCATTCAATGTTAGCAAAGCATAAAGACACAATATTTAATTTTAAAAATATTTAATAGTGTGTCATAGAATTTTATTAAACAAAAATATTACTATGGAATTATAAATTAGGTTACTATGGGACCATTTTCTAAGTTTTATCCATCAATATATAAGGGTGATGCTGCTATTTGATGGGAAAATTATTAAAGTATGACTATAACCCTTCTTGAATTATCTGGCAGTGTAAGAAATTTTAACTTTGGGTATAATATGCATTCAATCCTTTTTCCAGTGCTCATAGATTTTGATCAGATATGATAAGCTAAAGATTCGCTACCAGATAATATTTTTAGATCTGTTGTTATATCTAATTAATGATATTGGGGGGTCAAAATATGGATTAGCTTAAGGTTCTAATACACAGATGAATACTACATGCCCATTTCCTTCTTTCAATGTCTTTTAGATAAAGTAAAAAAATTATAATAAAAATAGAGATATTCCCCTCCCACTGTGTGAGCTATTCTGTCCTCTCAGTAAATCCAGCTTTTTCACTTAAAAAAATAGAGATGTTTATTTGATGACATAAAAGATAAATCTGGAATTGACTGATTCAGGAAAGAAATCCAAGGTAAATTTTTAAAAATATATGACTCTCTTTCCAAGTGGATTGTAAGACCCATAAAGGTAAGAAAAAAGTGTAAATAAACTCTGATTCCACCTATAGTAATTTATTAACATGAATGTCCCTGATTTTTTTCAATCACATTACATACATTCACAATTCTATCTACCCATTATCCCTACCTATACCCCAAAACTTTTCATCATTGCTGATATAAACTGTGTACCCATTAAACAATAATTCCTCCTTCCCCCTCACTACTCTCTTCACCTTCTGGTAATTTTTATTCTACCTTCAGTCTCTGAATTTGTTTATTCTAGATACATTACAAACATGGAATCATACAATATTTACCTTCTGTATCTAGCTTATTTTACAAAGCAAAATTTTTTCAAGGCTTGTCCATATTAGTTATTATATCTAAATTGTATTACTGGAGTGATATCAACAATATGATGGAGTAAGATATCCCAGTCCTTGTTTCCCCATGAAAAACAACAGCTGGACAACTACTCATGAATAAAAATAGATCTGGGTGAGCTCAAGAGTCCAGACAGGAAGCTCCAGCAAGACAGTGAGTGACAAACATATAAAATAAAATAAAATTAGAAAAACCGCAAAGAAAGGATAGCAGAACATTACATTTTGCCTACATCATTCTATCCCCCAGGCTGGGACAGCTCAGTTTCAAGAAGAACTCCCCAGCCCATGAGTCTCCCACATGTGGACAAAGAGAGCAGGGCAAATAAACAGTTTTTCTGGTCTTTTAGCGTCCTGCTTTCATAACCTACTTTGAGTATATCCCAGCAAGACTGGAAAGATCAGCATAGCTGAGATGTTTGTCGATTGCTGAAAATAATAAAAAGTGGTGGAGATTATCAGTTTGAGCCATGTAGCAGGTGCTACTGTGGGTTCCCGAGGCCTTCAAGAAGACCCAGCAGTTATTGCTACAGAGGAGCTCAATGGTCATCAAAGCTGCTGTAGATGCCCCTGCCCCTAGTGTTGCTGCAGTATGACCCTGGGCCAAAGCCACCACTCACTCTTTTCTCTTCTCCCTGCAGCAACATGCAGACCCAAAACTCAGAGACACTATCACTCCACACACTCTTGTGCTTTAGATCCTGACTACACAGTTACTTTATACATGCCAACCACCACAAGCGGCAAGCACCACAGAAGGCAAGCCCATACTCAGACCTCTGGAGCCATGCTCACTCTGTGCATGCCCGTTATCCAGAGTCTACCTCCTCAGCCACTCTGAAAAAATCTCCTCACACACTGGCACCACTGCCACTGCAAGCATGCCCACACGCTAGCACCAAAATGAATCTCTACAGTCATTAATTCTACCAGTAGAGGGGGGAAAAAAAAAGAACGAAAGAAAACCCAGCAACCTTCACCATCAAGTGCACAGCTCTAGCCATGACAAAAGAATAGGAGAACATCCATAGCCTTGGCTGCCAAGATCTCCTTCAGACTATGCTGACACTGATCTCAGATGATGAAGCTACATGGAGACTATGTCACTGAGCCCTTCCTGGAGACAGAACTCACACAACTTTTAGTTAGTACCCTTATACCCACCCATAGGTGAAGGTCTTTCCCCACTAAAACCAGTCTATAAAGACAGGAAGTGGTGACTATTTCTTAAAATAGGCAGATGTCAATGCAAGCTTCTGAGAAACACTCACAAAAATGAGAAAACACGACACCACCAAAGGAACATAATAATTTTTTTTAGTTACTGAACTCCCCAATATGGAGTGCTGCTAATTTCATGGAAAATAATTGAAAATATCCTTAAAGAATCTCAGTGAGCTAAAAAAAAAAAAAAAAAAGACAACAAAACACAATCAGAAAAGTAATATATGAACAAAATTAGAAGTTCAAAAAATTAATAATAAAAAAGAATCTAACAGAAATTTTGGAACTAGAATATGCAATGATTAATCTGAAAATTTTAAAAGGATTATTGTGAAAAATTCAACAGAGAGCTTAACAGAATACTCAATCAAATAAAAGAATCCGTGAACTTGAGGATAGATTATTTGAAACTGTGCAGTAAGAGAAACAAAAAAGACAAAGAATATAAAAAATAAAGAAAGCCTATGTGACTTATAGGATGTCATCTAGTGAAGCAGTTTACACATCAATAAAATTCCCAGAATGGGCAGAGAAAGAGAAAGAAGTCAAACACTTATTTAAAGGAATGATGGCAGAAAACTTTCCAAAACTGAGGAGGAAAATTAACATCCAAATCAATGATGCCAAATAAACATCAAATAATCTTCTCTGAGCTACACTATAGTCAACTTGTCCAAAGTAAGGACAAAGAGGAAATATTAAAAGCAGTAAATAAAAGCAAATCGTCATGTATAAGAGAAATTCCATAAGACTATCAGCAGATTTCTCAGCAGCATCCTTGTAAACCAAAGGATAAGAGGACAACATATTCAAAATACTGAAAAAACTTCCCATTTGAGAATACTATATCAGGAAAACTGTCCTTTAGAAATGAAGGAGAGATAAAGTCTTTCTCGGATGAACAAAAACTGATGGAATTCATTATCACTAGATGTGTCTTACAACACATGCATAAAGGAATTCTTTGAATTCAAACAAACACATTCTAGGGAGTAACACAAAGAATATGAAACCATAAATCTCATTGGTGAAGGTAAATATAAATCTCTAATTATTATCACACTGTAATGGTATAACATAATTTATTTTAACCCTAATATAAGAATTAAAAGATACATATTTGTTAAAAGAAGCATAATGCTAATGAAACAAAATCACGAGTACAATAACATCAAGTTTGAAAAGGAAGTAAAAATGAAGTTTTAACCTTAATGTTAATTGAAGTTGTTATTAGCTTAAAATAGAAGGTTGAATTATAAGATAAAACTTACAGTAACTAACAACTAAAGATTTTTTGCAAAACTCAGGGTATTCACAAAGAAAACTCCTATATTAGATACCCAAAACATAAATTTAAAAAATCAAAGCAAAATATTACAAAATGTGTTAAGTAACAAAGGAATACAGGAAAAGAAAGAAAAACACAAAATAAAACAACTGCAAAATAGACAAAAATGTTTTAACAAAATGGCTATACTAAGGCCAAACGCATCAATACTTACCTGAAATGAAACTGAATCAAACTCAACAATAAAAAAAATAGACTGGCTAAACAGGCAAAAAATAATAATTCAGAACTATTATGTGTGCAATAGATTCATTTTAGATTAAAAAACAAATATGGGTTGAATGTGAAGGGATAGAAAAATATATCCCATGCAAAATAAAACAAAAAAGAAAGCAGGTGTATCTAAAACTGTCTCTAGATACAAAGAAGGTCATTATATAATGATAAAAGGATCAATTCAACAGAAAGACATGACGGTTATAAATATCAAAGCACCTAAATATACGAAGAAAATATTGACAAATCTGATGATTTGTCATTAATACAATAATGGTAGGGGACTTTTGATATCCCACTTACAATAATGGATAGAATAGCAAACAGAAAATTAATAAACAACAAACCTTACCAACCCTTAGACCAATAGACTTAATATATCTATATACAACTTTTCAATCAACAACAGAATTATGCACCATTCTTCTCTAACACCCAATATGATCACATATTAGGTCACAAAATAAATCAACAAATTAAGAAGATAGAAATAATTCTAAGTATTTTTTTCTGACCACAACGGGATCAAGCATAAAACCAATACCAAACAGAAAACCAAAAAATTTACAATGAATGGAAATAAAACACCGGCTTGAACAATCATTTGTTCAAAAATAAAATTAAAAGAGAATTAAAAAAATAGAAATACAGGATACCCAAACCTATGACATGAAACACTAGGAGTAATAAGAGGAAATCTTGCAGTGATAAACATTAAATAAGAGACAGACTTCAAATAAATGCTTTAACTTCACACTTAGAGGAATTAGAAATATAACAACAAACTAAATTCAAAGTTAGTGAAAGGAAAGAAATAATGAAGAATATAGCACAAATAAAATAAAATATTTAAACAGATAAAATCAATTATACTAAGAATTATTGTTTTGAAAAGATAAAACAAAATAGGCAAGTCCTTTATTAGACTAGGAGAAAAAAAGACAAGCTTCAAATAATAAAATCAGAAATGAAAGAGAAGACATTACAACAAATTCCTAAGGAATAAAAAATGAGAATATTATGAATAATTACATCCCAACACATTGCATAACCTAGAAGAAATGAATAAATGCCTAGAAACATACAACCCACCAAAACAGACTCAAGAAGAAATAAAAGGCTTAAACAGATCAATAACAAACAAAGAAATTGTAGCAACAATATAAAAATCTTAAAAATAAAAGCCCAGGACTAGAGGGTTTATGAATAAATTCTACAAGACATCAGAACTAAATTAACATGAAACTTTCTTAAACACCTCCCCAAAAAAGAAGATAAGCAAATACTTCAAATCTCACAATTGCATTTTATGATGCCCAAATCATTGTGATATCAAATAAGGCAACATTACAAAAAAGAAAACCACAAGTCAATATTACTAATAAGCATAGATAAAAAATTATTTTAAAGATACTAGCAAACCAAATTCAACAACACAATGAGAGGATTATCAACCATGACCAAGTGAGATTTTTTTTCTTTCTTTTTTTTTTTTTTTTGAGTTGGCGTCTCACCCAGGCTGGAGTGCAGTAGCACACTCACGGCCACCCCGGCATCAAACTTCTGGGCTCAGGGATTCTTCCATCTCAATCTTCCAAGTAGCCGGAACTACAGGTGTAAGCTACTACACTCGGCTAATTTTCTTTTTATTTATTGTAGAGGTGAGTTCTCGTCAGGTACCTAGGCTGGTCTGGAATCTGTGGGCTCAGGCAATCCACTCACCTCAGCCTCCCAAATTACTGGGATTACAAGATAAGCCATAGAGTCTGGCAGACAAAGTGAGATTTATCCCTAGAATGTAAAGATGATTTGGCATACATAAATCAATTCACATAGTATAGACATTAATTTTTTTAAAAATGATTCGCTCAACAGATATAGACAAAACATTTGATGAACTTCAGCATCAATTCATGATCAAAAGTATTAGCAAAATACAATTGCCCCTTGGTATTTATGGAGAATTGGTTCCAGGACTTTCTGTGGATTTAAAAAAAAAAATCCATACATTCTTACGTCTCACAGTCAGTCCTGAAGAACCCATGGATAAAAACGTCAGACCTCAATCTGTGAATTCTGTATCCCAAGAATATTGTATTTTCAAGCTGTGAATGGTTTAATCCAAGAATTTGGAATCCCAGGATATGAAGGACCAACTACAGATTTAGAAGAAAATTACCTCAACGTTGTAAAATCCATATGTGAAAAGTTAACATCATAATCAAGCAGGGAGAGAATCCAGTGTTTCCTCTCAGACATGGTGCAAGGAAAAATATGTACTAAATCCTCTTCTTTTCAATATAGGACTGAAAGTACTAGTCAAAGCAATTAGACAAGTAAAATAAATAAAGGACATCATAACTGAAAAAGCAATAAAGCAAAATTATTTTTGTTTGCAGATGGCATAGTCATGTCCATAGAAAACCCTAAAGACTAAAAAATAATACAAATAAATTAAGTAAAATTTCAGGTTATAAAATCACCATACAAAAATAAATCACATTTATGTGCACACATATATAATAGAATATTATTCAGTCTTAGATAAGAAAAAAATCCTGTCATGTATAGCAATATGAATAAACCTGGAAGACATGCTAAGCAGAATAATTCTGACACAGAAAAACAGATACTGAGTGATCTCATATGGGCAATCTGAAAAAAGTTAAACTCATAAAAGCAGAGTAGAATGGTAGTTACCAGGATGCAGAAGAAGAGGATATGAAGATATGTTAGTCAAAGAGTACGAAGTACAAACTTAGTTATCCAAGATAAGTAAGTTCTAAAGATCTAATGTATAACAATATAGCCATAGATAACAATATTGCATTGCGATCTTGAAATTTTCTAGGGGATAAATTGTGTTTTCACAAGCAAAAAGTAAATATGTGAGGTAATTATTAATTAGATTGGGGTGAATATTTAATAACGTATGATGGAGGACCTCCAAAAATACAGAATTTATTACAAATAATATATTTATTCGTACATGTTTAAACTTCAATCACTTTCAAAGTAGTTTCCGTTTGATGCAATACACCTATGGAGACACTTTTTCCACTGCTCAAAACCGTTTTTGAACTCATCAATTTTGGTGCCTGTTAGTGCTTCTGCTATTTTTGGTTTCACCTCTTCCACATTGGCAAAACATTTCCCTTTGAGGACATTTTAAAAATCAGGGTAACAAAAAGTTGCTTGGGGCTAGATCAAGTGAATACGGAGGGTGGGGCATGAAGTACAAACTGTTTTTAGTCAAAAACTGTTGAACATTCAGCACTGTGTAGGCAGATGCATTTGTAAATCACCCATCATGAAACGGGCGTTGAAATAATTTCAAAAAAGAAAAAAAAAATCACTGAAGCTGAACACAGTCTCTCAAAGCTAGCTGGTACCGTCAGTGCTAGCTGGTACTCTCAATGCTAGCTGGTACCAGATACTGATGAGTTCCTACAGCACCCACCTACAAGGGAAGCTGGTACTGCAAGGATCCTCCCTTCCAAAAGCTAATTTCTTTTTTTGGGTGGATGGGTATTCATATTCATATGTTAAATCATCAAGCTGTACTGGGTGTGTGTGTGTGTGTGTGTGTGTGTGTGTGTGTGTGTGTGTGTGTGTGTGTGTGTTTTGTGTGTGTGTGTGTGTAAATTTTTAGTTGTGAACTATACCTCAAAAAAGGTGGGGGAATTATATTTATATGGCACTATAGTATTCTATTGTTTTCTTTTGTGTCTCTATACCACATTTTATTTATTCATTTATGTGGAAACAGACTTGGGTTGTTTCTATCTTTTGGCTATTGTGAATAGTGCTGCTAAGAACATTGGTGTACAGACATCTGTTCCCTGTTTCAATTACATTGGACATATAACTAGTAGTGGAATTTCTGGGTCATATGATTAATCTATTTTTAACTTAAAAAACAACTTGCCAAACTGTTTTTCATAGTGGCTACATCATTTTACAATACCCCTAGCAATGTAGAGGGTTCCAATTTTTCACATCTTCAGCAATACTTGTTATTTTTTAGGTTTTTTTTAAATAGTAGCTTATCTAGTAGGTATAAAGTGGTATATTACTGAGGTTTTTATTCGCATTTCTCTGGTAACAAATAATGCTGACAACATTCATATATCAACCATCTGTGTATCTTTAAAGAAATGTTTATTCAAATATTTTGCCCATTTTTTAATTGATGCCTTTATTTTAATTATTGCTGCGTTCTAGGTGCTCTATATACCCTGGATATTAATCTGTTAGCATTTGTATGATTTGTAATATTTTATTCCATTCTTCAGGTTTTATTTTAACTTTCTTGATAGCGTCTTTTGATGGATAAAAGTTACTAATTTTACTTTAAGGAAAGGATTTGCAGTAACAGAAAACTGCCAGGAGAGAGAGGGGTACACCTCATCAACAAGGGACCTCCATAAGGAACATTTGTATACCTAGCCCTGAATTGTACTCCACGTCTTTAAAATAAAGGGGAAAAAGTTACTAATTTTGATGAAGTCCAACTTTGCTATTTTTTTCTTTCTTGCCTGTGTGTTTGGTGTCAAATCTATAACATAATTGCCAAATTCAATGTCCTGAATTTTCCCCAATGTTTTCCTCTAAGACTTTTGTAGTTTTAGTCATTAAAGTTTTTTTTAATGATTTCAAGTTAACTTTGAGTATGTTGTATTACAAGAGAACAAATTCAATTTTTTTGTATGTGGATATTAAGTTTTCCCAGCATCATTTATTGAAAAGACTGACCTTTAACACTTTTATTGGTTTTGGCATACTTAAAAAAGATCAACTGACCATGGGAAAAAGGTTTTATTCAGGAAATTTCTGTTTTATTTCATTGATATGTATTTATCCTATGCCAACACCCTACTGTTTTAAGTACTATAACTTTGTAGTACATCGCAAAGTCGAGAAATGTGAGTCCTCTAACTGCCTTATTTTCAATACTGTTGAGAACTGAGGGTCCTTTATAACTCCATATGAATTTGAAAATATGTTTTTCATTTATATGAAAAAGAATATTAGAATTTATACAGGGATTTCATTGAATCTGTAGGTCACTTTAGGTGGTATAAACATTTTAACAATGTTAAGTCTTTTTACCCATAAACACAAATATCTTTCTATATATTTAGGTTTTTTACCTTCTCTTTTTGCAATATTTAAAGTTTTCAGCACTCAATATTTCACCTGCTTTGCTAGACTTATTCTTAAGTATTCAAGTATTTTAGACCTTATGTAAAAGAAATTGCTTTCTTAATTTCCTCTTTGAATGTTCATAGTTATATATAAAAACAACTAAATTTTTTATCAAGCTTATACTCCACAAATTTCCAGTATTTATGTTAGTTATTATAGCTTTTTCCTGGGTTCTTTGGGATACTCCATGTCATCTACAATTAGGCATGGCTTTACCTTTTTTTTTTTTTTTAACTTAAATACATTTTCTTTCTTTCTTTCTTTCTTTTTTTTTTTTCCTCCTTTAAACAGCTCTGGCCTGTAATTCCAGTACCACGTTTAATAGTAGTGGTTAAAGCAAAAATTCTTAGGAAGTGGGCTATTAGTCTGTAACTATTAAGTAAGATGTTTGCTTTATATTTTTATAGATGTTCATTATTATGTTGAGAAATTTTTCACCTGCATTTCCAATAATTAAAATTTCTTTAATTTGTTAAATACTTCTTCTTCATCAATAGACATATTCATGTGTTGTTTGTTTCCTTCGTAGTACATGGATTGATTTGCTTATGTTGAACCACCCTTGCATTCCTGGTATAAACTTCACTCGATCAAGCTGAATAATACCTTTAATATGTGTAGATTCTATTTGATTATATATATATATATATATATATATACACATATATATTTTAATGTGAGGTACAATTCAATATTAGGTATGCAAGTGGTCATTGTACAGGTAAAGTTTGGGCCTCCCTTTGGTCCCCACTTTTCCTGGTTTGAGATCAGGGACTCTTATTAATGTTATGTCCCCCTGCCAGCCCCACTGACAATTTTTGGTTACTGTCAATCCCTTCATTATGTATTATGGTAAATGTTCAGGGTCTGCTTATGAGTGAGAACATGTGGTACACAGTACTTTGTTTCTGTGATAAATCATTGAATATTATAGACTCTAAATGCATCCAAGTTGCTGTGAAGTCCATAATTTTGTTGTTCTTTATGGTTGCATAATATTTCATCATGCATATGTACCATATTTTTTATCCAGTCCAGTTTTGATGGGCAGTGCAGTTGGTTCCATGTGTTTTTGTTTGTTTGTTTTTGTCCTTTTTGAGTTGGAGTCTCATTCTGTAAATCAGGCTGGAGTGCAGTCGTACACTAGTGGCCAACACGGCCTTGACCTGCTGGGCTCAGATGATCCTAATGCCTCAGCCTACCAAGTAGCTGGAACTACAGGAATGCACCACCATGCACAGCTGATTTTTTTATTTATTGTGGAGACGAGGTCTCACATGTTGCTCAGGCTGGTCTTGAATCCCCTGGACTCAGGAATTCCTCTGGCCTCTGCCTCCCAAAGTGCTGGCAATACAGGCATGAGTCACCATGTCCAGCCCGTTTTTGCTATTGTAAATAGTGCTGTAATAAAGATACATGTGCAGCTATCTTTTTTGTAGAGTGATTGAGGATTTATTTTTGCATCTATATTCAGATGGGATATTGGTCTGTAATTTCCAGTTCTTGTGATTTCATTATCTGACTTTAGTATCCAGGTACTTGTAATCTCATAGAATAAATTAGAAAGTGTTTTCTCTTCTTCTATTTATTGGAAGAGTTTGAGATGGATTTTTATTAATTCTTCTTTAAATGATTGGTAGAATTTATCTGTGAAGACAACTGGTCCAAAACTTTTCTTCATTGGAAGAAATCTCATTACTGACTCAATCTCTTTATTTGGTGTAGGTCTATTGAGAGTCTATATTTCTTCTTGAATAAGTTTAGCTAAATTATATGTTTTCAGTTCTACATTGTTTTCCTGGAATACAGTTTTCCATAGTTTGTTCTTACAATCTTTTTAATCTATATAAGGTCAGTGCTAATGTTCCCAGTTTCATTTTTTATTTTTGTTATTTACAGTTTCTTTTTTTCTTTGTCATTATGGCTAATGATTTGTCAAATTAGTAAATGTTTTTAAAAAAACAATTTTGGTGTTATTGATTTTTCTTTATTAGTTTTCTGTTCTCTCATCTGTTTATCTCTGCACTAATCATTTCATTTTAAAAGTATTTCATTTCTTTTGCTAGACTTGGGTCTAGTGTGCTTTTTTTCTAAATTCTTGGAATAAAGTTAGGATATTGATTTCAGATCTTTCTTCTTTAAATGTAGGCATATACATCTACGTCAACATTCTTTTAAAATGCTATAAAAGCAGAAATCAAATAAAAAACTTCAAGAATTTTAAGGTAGGATAATTTGAAGATATTCCTCCAAAACACTGTGCAATACCAAGCTGTTGATATTAAATTTTTAAAGTTGCTTTCATGCTTGAATTATCTGTAAATACATACATTTTATTCAATTTTATAACTTTTTGAGAACAAATTTTTGTTCTAAAAGCAAGAGAGAAATGTGTTACTATCATTATAATTATCATAATTATCGTCATCATTATCATAATTATAACTTATTTAGTCAGTGTCAAATGATGTACACATTGGACTAGACGTGTTATAGCAATAGTTATAAAAGTGACAAAATGGTACGGGACGAAATTCAAAGTATGGTTATGCACATTACAAAAGTTAGAGTTTGAGTGACTTGAATTATTGACTAATGATTTGAAAAATAATAATCATAACGGGATGGAATTTGGTTGTTGAAAGAGTTAAATGCCAAGTTAGGGACTAAATGCTGAATGGAATGAGGTCATTTATTACATGAGGTGTTATTGAAATTTGATCCATATTTCAGGATGTTCACTCAATAAACTTGATTATATAGGTTTGATGCATAAGTTTGTAGCGTTTATCACTGTTTTAAATGGGTTTCATCAAGGACCAATAGTCTTCCTCAATGTGGTAAATCACTCAGATCAGAGAGACTCTCTCTGAAACAACAAAATCATTTTCTTGCCATGCTTTTCCCATGACATTCATTCACCCTGTACATGGCACAAATATTTTGAGCTGCTGCTGCCTTCACTCTTCTTTTTTTCCCACTTGACACGCCATCTTCTTTACTCCACAAATAGCACTTTCTTCAATTCTGCAAAATGCAAGATGTATTTACAAGTACAACATTGTCACTCCAAATGATAAATGATAAACTCCCACTACCACAATTTTGTCATGCCAAAGACAAGTGCTATGAACTTATGCATCATACTAATATTTCTACTTAGAACTGTAATTAGCTATGTACATTATTCATCTGTGGTCAAAGTGTTTATGCTCTACTGAGGCTCTGGTGCACTTTCCTCTGCCATGCTGAAAAAGAAAATTTGAAATTCTGTCAGAGCCTAGTCATTTCATCCAATACAAAAATAAATTCTAAAATTTTACTAATACTCAGTTGTTCTCCTTTAGGGCTATAGTCACTTATCTCATCTCTGCTTCCTCTATTTCTTTGTCAGTGACTATACATTTGCCAAGTCGTTTGAAGAGTAAAAGGCATAAGAAGTTTATGATGCAGTAAAAAAGTCAGTTGCTCTTAGGTATAATCAATGTTCAAAGAGCTTTTACCTATGTTTTCAAAATTCATGGCCTGATGCCCAATTAAGATTACCTAAGAAAGACAGACTATGCCATCACCCAGAATTCTGATTTCTGGTAGACATGCTAAGTCACAAAAACCATCAAAATTACCCTATTACCATGCTCATACTTGGCCACATAGTGACCTCCTATATTGAAGAGGCAGTGTTTAAAATCACTACTTATCCTTTCAAGTTGCCAAGTACCTATCTACAAAAGAAATGCATTATGTAAGTCAATCATCTGTTTATGATTCTCTTATTCAATATGGCAAAGTGCCATTCTGACTCAGAGCCAATTCAGTAGCCAAAGCTTTAGAAAACCACTTGACATGTAAACATATTCAAATTCTCTCATCGTTCAGAACTCTACATTTAAGGAGCAGCTATATATATTCCTGCCATTTTGTAACCTTCAAGCAACAACATGGTACTTTTGTCCTCAGTTTCCTTCATTTATAAAATAAAGGGTTTATACTATATAACATGCTAAATACCTTTAGGGCCTATACACTGATGATCATTCATCTTTCCAGTTTTGCTAAAGCTTTATTGTTGACTATGTCAACTGAAGGAAAGTCAGTGGGAATATCAGCAGTTAATATAAATGAAATTGGTGATTAATTTAGAAATTTCTCCCAGGCATGAACTCCCCCCAATTTATTCTTCATATATTTAGAAACAAAATGATTTAAGAAATCAAAAAATGTTTGTAAATAAATTTTAAGAAATATTACAGGTGGACTGCACTGTCTCAATAAACCCTTGGCAACTGTTTGAGCAGGGATTCACCCTGTACAATAAAAAAACCAAAGTTTTCTTACATACAGTTAATATAGTTTGGACTTTTTCCTTTACAATATTGGTTGAAAAATAGTGAATACTTAGAAGAAATATATTTCAAAGGCATCAGACTTACTGATCATGATTTTTCTCTTGATATCAAAAGAAGTATTACTGGTTTATTTAAAAAGAAAATGGTATGGAATATTACTTAGAGCCTAATTTTGGGAGAAATAAAAGTGCTAATTTTAATTTGAAGACTAGCAGTGAACTGTGTAATTGACAGAAAATAAAAGCATTGGTGAGAGAAAAGACTTTTCCTATGCTCCTTCAAGTAAAGAAACTGGTAGTCTGTGAATTAAACTTGAAAAAAAGATTTAGATAAACGGGGGGGGGGGGAATGTTTAATTGCTTGTGTGCAAGAGCTTACAAAGGAAGTAATTTCTTAACATTTAAAGTTAGAAGTATATATATCTAATTTAGTAGGGAAAAATGAGGGGGTAAGAAAAAGCTTTTATAGTGAGAACAAGTAAGTTTCTTTAAAAAAGACAAATACATTCTTCTGAAAAGCAAACAGGAGATAAGACAGTTGTGATAATGTGTATTTATTCAGGTGTGAGTTGTCTTTCCATCTTCTTTATGTCCATCAAACTTCCCCGGAGAAGGGATTTATGGTAGGTTCACTCTTGGTCTTCTTCTGAGAGTAAAGTCACCCTGAAGAGAAAATGTATGGCAGCCTTGTTTCCCAGAAGTTTCTGGTTGTAGTCAGATGAAGGAAGCTTTCTGAAAAGGCTCTTTTCTGCATCTGGTGAATCTCAAATGTCTTCAACTAAAAATAATCATACCAACTTGAGGGTTCTGTGTGGGTTCCAACATTTCTTCCATTTTGAAATGTCTTGAGAAGTTTTACAAAAAACAAGCCAGGTTAGTTACTGTGAAGGGAAGATCTGGGTTAGAAGATGAGAGGTAGGAGTTCTGCAAAGGGAGAGAAGAACATAAATTAGAACGAGAATGAATAAGCAGAATAACAAATTTGAGCAGATTGCCCTGTATCCCATTGAACCAGTCTTTCAATCCTTAGAA
Source organism: Carlito syrichta (assembly GCF_000164805.1). Lineage (NCBI taxonomy): Eukaryota > Metazoa > Chordata > Mammalia > Primates > Tarsiidae > Carlito > Carlito syrichta. The sequence goes on along the minus strand of NW_007255761.1, from coordinate 100,498 downwards.
TAGATTGGTCCAGAAAATCACTGTGCATCATTTATTTGATAAAGAATATTAACCTTTTCTTTTCTTTCTTTTTTTTTTTGGAGGGGGAGTTATTGTAGAGGTGAGGTCTCACCAAGTTGTCCAGGCTGGTCTTGAACCCCTGGGCTCAGGCAATCCTCTCACCTCGGTCTCCCAGAATGCTGGGATTACAGGCTTGAGCCACTGCACCTGACCAACCTTTTCTTTTTAAAAGTGTTAATTAGACACAATTTGCTCTGTCTGATTTATGTAAAAGCAGCATTGTTTGTTAATGATTGTATAAACTCCTCTTTGTTGGTCATTCAGTGTATCCAGAATGGGACAACTTTGGAATACAACAGAAGCTAAACTGTCAACCTCTGATTGCAGTTCTTCTATAGATTTTATAGAGTTATTTAATCTTCATTCTATTACCTTGGAAACATTTAGGATTATTCTTTATAAATTATAAGTTCCAAAACTTGGGGAAAAGGTAGTCATCACTAAATAGAAGTTGGAGCTGTGATACACAAGTGAGTTTTCTCTGATGTCTCAACGAATGCTTCTTTGTGGTGGTGTCATTTATGTACAAAGGAGCTCAGATTTGTTATTCAACTATTGCTTAAGGTACAGCGCCGGGTAAGGAAGATGCCTGGTATCTGAGTTTACATTGTCTTGACCATATAGGTAGCAACTCTTTATTTACTTCAGTGCCCCACAAAATAAAGAGACCACTGTTATTCATGGATGAGGTGAAAGTGGAAATTGTGATTGCCAAATTGGAGTCAGGTATATTTCACAATCTCTGTCATCAATCATGTTGGCATCTGTACTTCTCCATTTTTCTATGTGTCTCTGTCAGGCTATAAGAGTAAAAGTAAAATAAGTTATGAAGTATTTAATAGAGAAGTCCTGAAGTCTGGCCTTGACAACTATGAAGTTTGGTTTTATCACCTGACCAACTTAATCTAACCTCTTGGTCTATCATATAATATTCGGTATTAAGCAGCTTAATCAGAGGAACAGTGGGTTATTCCAAATCCTCCAAGTGTGGTCCATAAACCAAGAGTGACAAGACAAACGCTTGTTTCACAAAAGTGATCAGACAAATGCTTGTTTCACAAAAGTTAGTAATATAACCACTTATGACATCTATGGAGGTTTTAAAGTTACCATATTTGTAGAATCAATCACGGGTTTCATTACAATGTTGTCTTGGTATCTTACCTTAAAAGTGTCTGGTGCCATTTCTGTTTTCAATGCAAAGAAAAAACATTCCCATCCAACAACTTCACCTGAGAGAAGAATAAAGCTCAAGGTTCCAGGGAGGTTTTTCTAGTGCCAAATCAGTTTACCACAAGGAAAGGTAGAGTGATTTTTGTCTTCCTACTTATGGATATCATAGCATTTTGACATTCATTTTTCCAGTCTAAATCCAGTAGGTGTTTGTGTTAGTTGAAACAAAAACTAGTTAGGTTATTTTTATCATCTAGATGTTTACATGACCTGTAAATCAGATTGATTAGTTAAAATTGTCAGTGTTTGGAAGACTGATGCAGATGTCGTTATTGAATATGTGCTAGAATTGTCAAAAAAAAAAAAGTCATAAGGGTAAATTGTCACAAGACACAATCTGAAAGAGAGTCCATTGTGGAAAACAGAAGGAAGAATAGAACAACCATCTTCAGGCAATCTGTCAATAGATACGACAGGGCAGTTTCTGTTTAAAGCTAAAATGAGATTTTCCAGTACTGTTTCTTTATTTGTTTTAGTAAAGAAGAAGAAAAATTTCAGAGGAATTTAGGTAGAGAGGTAGGTTTTGATTCAAAATATTGGGGGAAACCGTTTACTTTATGGTATCCTCTGCTTTGAGATTCTGTGAGTATATTCTGAAAATCTTCGTTTGTAGTCAACTATAAGACTGGCCTTGCAATTATCCTGAAATTGATGATCTGTGTCTAGCTTGACATGACTTGCATGAATCCAGAAGGGCTTTTTTTTTTCATAACAGTGTAGGTGGTTAGCAGTACTTCATACAGTTTCTCCCAGTAATCTGACAGTGCCTGCTTTCTTCTAAAAATCTTGATGTATACTTGATATTTTGTTAAAAAGAGATGACAAGATTTGCAGGTAGATGAAAAACATGTTGGGGATATGCTAGAAACTTAATAATTAGTTCTTGTAGAGAGCTAGTCATAGTACTTGAGTACTTTCACTCAAGTCCTCATAATGCTCACTCACTTCAGGAATAAAAGGCTTAGAAATGCCAACAGGCATCGAGTTACAACAAATTATTTCAAAAGTTGCTAATCCATGTCTTTTGTTTGGGGTCTTCCCCTTTTTTATAAGTGCCAGGAACAATGTCTCTGGTCATTCATTTTCTTGACATTCTTTCAAGAGTCTTTTTAACGTCTAAATTGTGATGTTCCCCTTTACTTGAGGATTGGGGTTGGTAGAGAGTATAAAATTTTAATGACTAATCCAGAGATTTTGTGAGCAAATGATTTACTTGTGCTGAAAAGTGAGTTTCTTGATCCTATTCAATCCATAAAGTAATGCCCAAATGAAGAATAATCTCAGTCATTAGTATATTATTGTTATAGCATTAGTATGTCTAGTTGGAGAGCATCCAGTTTATCCACTAAACATGCAGACAATCACCAAGTACAGATTGAGTATCCTTTATCCATAATGCTTGGGTAGTAACAGTACTGTTTCAGATTTTGAATTGTTTTGGACTTAGGAATATTTGCATTATACTCACTGATTGAGCATCGCTAATCCAAATGCCCTAAGTTCAAAATATTTTAATGGGCAGTTCCTTTGAGCATCATGCCAACACTTAAAAAGTTTTGTGTTGAGTAAAATTTTGTATTTTCAAATTATGTATACTCAACCTATTGAGAATAGCCTAAAGCTTGAGGTAAATGTATAAAATCCATTGGGAATATTGAAAGGGCAATGTGGGTATTGGAGTATCTTTTGGAGTATACCGGTTATCCTCAGAAATTTGGTTAGATTTACAGGTAATACATCGAAAAGTAACTTCAGATTTACAGGTAATACATCGAAAAGTGTTGGGGGTATATAAGACATATTTTGATTTTGAGACAATTCTTATAGCTAAGGGCAATCAGGTGGAATATACTGGGGACTCTCCATCACCAGGGAGGGGTAATAAAGTAGCAAGATTCAGGGTGTTACAGTAATGCAATACGATGAAAAAATTTATTAATAGGTCCTGTTCCTAAGTAGTCTGCCACCCTGTAAAGGGGTGCCATGTTTTATAAACTTGTAAGAGAACTGACGCAACATGGGGAATATAGAAGTGAATGGAAGAGCCTAATATGAGGGTACTGACTTTCTCACGATAGCAACTGTGTCTACTGCACATAGACACGGAGACATGATTGATATAAGAGATATGTTATATAATTTATTTGAGAGTCAACTGACTGTTCTAGAATACTGACAGAAATCACATTAATTTTATGGCAGTCTAGTTGAAAAGGTTTGCCAAAGTTAGGTAATCCAAGAGCTGAGGATGTGGATAACTTTAATGCTTCAAAGGAGGCCAATATCTCAAGAGTCAGAATAAGGGCTCTGAGCTTGCATCTAAGTGGAAAATCTATAAAGATATGACTAGAGCAGCAAAATTAAGAATCCATTTATGGCAAAAAACCAGCTGTTCCTAACCATTTGTGTAATTGCTTCTTTGTTCTTGGAGATAGATTATCAAAATTGACTGGAGGTATTTTGGGGTGATTTTTAGTGCCCTGAGATATGTAACAATTGTTTAAACCCATTAAAGTTTAGATTTGTTGGCTTTGTGGCCTTGCTGAGTCAGTGTTTTCAGAAGAATTAGGAAGTCCATAAGAGCACACAATATAGCTTGCTTGCAAAGCAGGAGGTTATCAACATATTTGACAAGAGTGGAGCCTTGGGTAAAGGACTCAGTCATCTTTGAGAGCTTGGGATATATTGAGCATGACTATAAAATAATATTGAAGTATGTGAGTCCATTTTAGTTGTCTTTGCTTAAAAAAAAAAAAGAAGAAATTTTGAGACAGGGTGCAATAATATTGGAAAGAAAGTTGAACAGAGGTCAACTACTCTAAACCGGGCCATATCAGTTGGGATTGATGTGGGGTTATGTACTACAGGATAGCAAAAGATCACAAAATGTATAACTCTTAGAATTTGTACAAATCAATAGGTATTATTTCCTCCTGAATCAATTTATTTTTCTTCTTCACTGGCAAAAGCAGTATATTTCAGGGTGAAGAGATAAAAGTAATAACTTATTGCAAAAGAGAATCTAATATAGGTTTGATATCTTATTTTACAGTCCAGAGAGGAGACATTGGGGTACAGATGAAATGGATTTACTTTTTCTCCAGGCAATGAGCACAGGCTCTGCACTTAGTAATAGTCCAGCCTTATTAGCATGTGAGGCCCAAAGACTAATTGTTATATCTTTTAAATCTGAATCCTCTACAGAGGAATTTGAATCAAAATGTGTCTCCATTAGGAATAGTAGAAAGATTGAGGTTTGGTTTGAGGACAAGGAAATAAAGATGCCCTTTTCATTACATTGTATGGTAACATTGAACTTACATAGGTCTCTGCCTAAAAGGCTTGTGGGTGAGAAGTCAGAAACCGAAAAAGTTTGGTGAGTATTAAGAGAGTCTAAGGATATTTGGCTAGCCTGAGAGATGGAAAGTAACAAAGCCTGCCAGAGATTTGAACAACTTGAATGTCATTAGAAGTGCCAGGTAAAGATAAATCCTTTGAACAGAGGGTAGAAAAATTCTATTTATTTTCTTTTAATTTTTTATTTTAAAAATGTGGGGTACAATTCAGGGTTAGGTATATAAATTTTCATTATACAGGTACCCTTGTTGATGAGGTGTGCCCCACCTTCCCTGGCAGTTTCCCGCTACTGCCAATCCTGCCCCACCCCCAGCAGTTTCCCACTACTGCCAATCCGTTTCTTATAGTATTATGATAATTGTTCAAGGTCCTATGAGTGATATGTGATACTCAGTTTTTCTTTCTGCAATGGGTCACGCAGTATTGTAAACTCTAAGTCCATTTAAAAATCTAGTTCCCAATCCTCTATTTTAATTTTAATGGTGGTGTTACCAAAATGCCAGGGGTTCTGTCTAGGTCTCATTTCTCACTGCACCAGAAGACAATCACAGAGACAACAGTATTGCCAAAGAAAAGGGTGATATCAGCTGGGAGAACAAGATATCAGTTTCAAATACATCTTCCACCTTACTAAAATGGTAGGTTTATGCAGCAGGGAATAAATAAAGCTGCATACAGGAAAACAGGATTTAGAGAGGGGTAAGAAAAGAAGAGTTGGTCAACAGGAGGCAGGTGGCCGGTTATGCAGTCATGAAAGATGAGGGGTCCAGCCCCTCACTGTCTGAATCAGATGATCTGGTGAGTTTCAGTTCCTTGCCTGAGAATTCATTTCCTGAGGAAGAAACTCAGATAAGACAAATGTAAATTTCAAGATTTAATGCTGGCTGGATCAATTCCTATATTTATTTAAAAGAAAAAAACATAGACTTTAGTTCTATGGGACAATTGGGGTGGTTTCAATGGGTTCTGGGGTACAAGTGATGACTGAATGATTCTATGAATTGGTGGGGAGAAATTGCCCTGCAGGAGGAGAAAAATGTAACTTTAGGGGGTGCTAATGTCTGGAGTAATCATTATTTAAGTTTTCCTTTCCCTTAAGTTCAAGGTGGCTCTTATATAATGTCCTGCATTTTTACATTATCTACAAGTATCTTGAGATGAGTCAGAGAGGTTTTGCCACTGGTTAAAAAAGATGGGTGGAATTTGAGTTACCCTCAGAGTCATATTTTCGTTTTTGTAAATACTTTATTTATAAAGTGAGAATTATTTAATGTCTTTTTTGCAAGATACTTTCAAAGAATTGAGGAGCACCCTCAATAATATACTATAAGGAGCTAATCTGCCCATCTCATCACATTATTTATGAAATGTTATTTTATGTCAAGAAGAATATTTCCAACAAAAGCAGAAATTAAATGATTTCTATTCTTTGAGTCCACTACATTTAGGGCACTGTGCCTTTGAAATGGTTGTATTAAACATTCCACAATGGATTTAGGGTGTTCCTTTTTGAGTGTGCTTTGGCCCAGTTAACCTTAGGTGGAAAGGCCTTATTTTTAATTTAATTTTATTTTATTTTATTTTGAGTTAGAGTCTCACTCCGTCCCCCAGACTGGAGTGCAGTGGCCACTCCCGGCCACCGTAGCCTCGACCTGCTGGGCTCCAGCGATCCTTCCGCCGCAGCCTTCCGAGTAGCCGGAATTACAGGCACGCGCTACCACGCCCAGCTGATTTTTTTATTTATTGTAGAGATGAGGTCTCACTGCCCAGGCGGATCTCGAACCCGCAGGCTCAGGCAATCCACTCACCTCAGCCTCCCAAAGGCGCGGGATTACAGGCTGAGCCACCAAGCCTGGCTTGGAAAGGCCTTATAATAGTTCCTATTAGGCCCTGAGTATCAATGCCCAAAGGATCATTTGTAGTAGAGCCTAAAAGAGGTCTGGCCATCTGTTTCCCTAGTGAGGAGAATTCTTTTCAGAGGCTACCTGTCTTAACATAAAATTATAGTACAATCATGAATAGGAAGAGCACCTCTTAATAGCCAGTCATGTTTTCTTAGAAGAAGGCCCAGTTTCTATGAGTGGCCTAGTGGACTGAATAGATATTTAGATTCAAAACTGAATGTGAAACTCATCTCTGCTTCTTAGATCTATGTAATCTTAATTCTATGGCTACATAATATTCCATTGTGTATATGTACCACATTTTCTTTATCCAGTCCAACTTCAGTGGACAACATGGTTGGGTCCATGTTTTTGCTATGGTGAATAGAGCTGCAACAAACGTACGTGCACCCGTATCTTTGTTGTAGAATGATTTGAGTTCCTCCGGGTATATTTCCAATAGGGGAATTGCTGGGTCATATGGAAGGTTAATTTCTAGTTCTTTCAGAAGTCGCCACATTGTCTTCCAAAGAGGATGCACTAGTTTGCATTCCCACCAGCAGTGTAGAAGCATTCACTTTTCTCCACATCCTTGCCAGCATCTGTTGTTGTTTGTTTTATTAATTATGGTCATTCTTACTGGGGTTAGGTGGTATCTCAATGTGGTTTTGATTTGCATTTCTCTGATGATGAGTGAGGTTAAGCACTTTTTCATGTGTCTGTTGACTGCCTGTATATCTTCTTCTGAGAAGTGTCTATTCATGTCTTTTGCCCACTTTTTAAAGGACTATAAAGAAAGACAAATATATGGACTTCGCAGCAACTTGGATGGATTTGGAGTTGATCATACTCGGTGATCTACCACAGAAACAAAGAACAGAGTGCCATATGTTCTCACTCATAAGTGGACCATGAACAATTATAATACTACAAGACAGTGTTTGGCAGTAATGGTAAACTGTTGGGGGGCGGGATTGGCAGTTGAGGGAAACTGCTAGGAGACGGAGGGGCATACCTCATCAACAAGGGTACCTGCATAATCAAGGGTTGTATACCTTATCCTGAACTGTACTCCAGATCTTTTTAACAAAAATAATAATATAATAAAATAATAAAACAAAACAACAAAAGAAAAAACATAATCTTAATTCTATATAACCATATATATAGAATGGTTATATATATATAACCATATATATATTGTTTCACATACGGTTGCATATTTAATTTTCTTCTCAGGCTTCAGCAATGTATCTGCAAAAAAATATGTAAAGAGAGCTAACTCATACAGTCACTCAGGTTAAATGAAATAATGTATATTTATCTATGAGCTTTGCTGCAAAAGCCCAAACAACTAAAATGACTTAGAAAAACAAACATGTCTTGTTCATGCTGAAGGAGGACTTCCAATCAGCTATGGCTTCACTAAACATTGCTGGGCTTCATCTTTCCTCAATCTTGTGCTATATTGAATGAGCAGCTATTGAATGACATATGCTTTTTTAAAAGCATGCATATGTTTGTATGCATTTTAATTTTAGATTCAGGGTATACATGTATGTTCGTCACATGGGCATATATTGTGTAGTGATGGGGATTTGGTCTCAGGTTGTCCATTCCCTCATGGTGAAAAGCAGAAGCAACAGAGCTGGAGCTAGCCATATACATTCCTATTGAAGTTGGCATACATCCTGAGTGCTCATATTTTCTGGCCAAAGCAAATCACATGGCTAGATTCAATGAGGCAGGCTTCATTTACATAGAACCATGACAAAAGTAGAAAAAGATTAAGTTGTTGTTAACAAATAGTAAATTCTCTCACAGTCTACATTCCTGCTTACAAATCTTTACTTCGCTCCCACATAAACACATATGTCAATATTCATCCCCTTTGCAAGACATCTCAAAATCTTATCCAATTATTGTATCAGTCTCAAAGTATAGGATTTTGATCTACACACTATTCAGATGCAAGTCCTTTTAGTTTTTTTCCCTATAAAACTAACACAAAATAATAGAATAGTGACATTAAAAAGCACTCCACTTGAAAAGGAAAATAATTATTGGTCTTTAGAAATTCTGAAATCCTACCACACTGGTTAAAATGACTTTCTACCTTGGAATAAGGAATGATGCTAGATTACATACCTGACAGTAACTATCCAGTTCATTGTTTTCTATAGTGTTTTTCTTCTGGGAGGGTGTGTCCTTTTTCTGCTATTCCACATTAAAAGAGATCTTTGAAGAAAATGCTTTCCTCCATCACTGAGTAGATTTTCCAGTCTGCTTCCTGCCTTTAGAAAGTTGGATGTTAAAGGCTTATTTTAAATCTCAGTCACAGTCTCATTTAAATCCAAGCTGCCAGCACTTTAGCACTCCTGTGATTTTATCTATTTGATTAGAGTCACCTTCATGTCACAATAGCCCTACCAATGGTTTCTGAGACATGTTTGTCTTTCTGGACTTATATACATGTCTTTGAAACTTACCACACTTCTGTGAAACATCATTGGACTTTTTGTTTTATTTTGCCCATCTAAAAGTATTTGCTAGGGACATATTAATTCAATTATAGACCTTAATAAAAGGTTTGGAGGTCATATCCCCGATTAAATCTTTGTCCCCTTCTAAAACACATCCCTGGTTTGGACTTTTTCCTAGAACTGTTACATCACTATTCAATTTCCAATGTATATTTCTGTGTATTATTTAACTTTTGTTGGAACAAAAAGCAGTCCAAAATACCAGGAACCTAACATTTTTAAAAAATACTTTTTTGTTCAGTTTATTCAAGTGGGACTCAGCGGGACTCCATTTGTCTTCTCACTTTAGAACCCAGGCTTCAAAATTAATAGCTATCCAGAATATGACATTCTTATGATAGAGAGCAGGAGCAGAAAACGTGAAGAAAAACAACCCAAATGAATTTGTAATGACATACTGTCATGTCTGCTCACATTCAATGAGTCAAAGCATGTCCTATGTCCAAGTCCAAATCAATGAATGTAAAGGTACCTACACTTACCTACAGGAAAGCATAGCAAATGGGGGGGGGTAATTAATGATTGTGAGACACCAAAGCATCTACAACAATGTGCAGGGTAACACATCTAATTGAAGGACAGAGAGCAAGTGTCTAATAAAGGTAGCAATCATTATATCATAATCATTAATCAAGTTTTATTTATTAACACAAATGCGGTATGCATACCACATTCTCATCAATTACACAGTGACTTCCAATCTATTATATAGAAGTTATTAGTAAAATAAGTCATATTAAATCAAACATGATTTGGTTTGGTTTTATTACCAGTACTTTTGTTTGCTGTAAATGAATTAATTTTTAAAGATGTGGCATATCAGAATAAAAACCTGTACTTTTTAATTTAAAGAATAGTATTCAGGTGACTTTTGGTAGTATTTTATTTAAAGAGAATACAATAGAAAGAAGACAGTAATAACTTTAGGATTTTATATAAAGAGTCGGCACCTCCATCCTTAAATGCATCAGTGGTTTCCAAGTTATATTTGTGTTTGAGAGATAAGCCAAATGCCATTACTCTGACCTACAGTGGTTTGTATTTTTAGAAAAGATGAAATAGCCAACACTTGCATTTTTACATCTGCGATATGAACCAATAACCCCATGAAATTGGATGAGCACTAACCTTCTGTAAAAAATGATTAGTACCATTTTTCTAAGATAAAAATAATAAAATATGAAAATATTTGAAGGAGAAGATTTTCTTCTAAGCTGTGAATTAAATTTCTTTGAGAAAATGTTGAAAGCCACACATTTCCCCCAGAAGATAAAAAACTAAGTTGTATTATTTATTATTTTGAACTGAGCAAAAAGCCAAAAATATTACATAATCCCCTGAAAACAATTTGCTCCCTAGAATTTTTTCAATGCTTTTCATTTCTATTTGAAAAGAGAGCAAGAACACAGAGGACGAGTGTGCTAGTTGTGATGTCAGCTACAGAGGAATAAAGCTCATGGGCTGATTTTGAAGTATAGCAGGCATACAAATCAATGCATTCTAAGGATTTTTAAAACCCAGATAAATTCTGTTTTTTTCTGAAGCAATGTATTCTTTTGCTTGAGGCACCAAACACATTACAGCCTTAAATTATTTTCCAAAAAGGATATTTTGGAAGAAATACTCGTGAAATTTAGTAATAAATGTATGCTTGAAATTTTAAGGTTTCTCATCCTCATATACCACTATATGTAGAAATATTTTATAATTTAGATTTCTATCATTAAAATATTAATAAATCCTATAATTTATCACATTTACTATGTAAATATGTTGGTAAGTATGAGATAAATCTTCATTAAAAGTGAAAGGAATCTATGCAATGCTAACTCCTTTCTATTATAGTAGCAGATAATACAATAAAAAATAATAGAGACGTCATAGCCATTATGATTTTAGAAATGTTCATTTCAAGAATTTCTTTGGCCTACTGGCTTATGCAAAAAAATAACTTGGAAAATAATGTGAAGGAACCATGCCGTAAGTCAAGATTATGCTGTAAGTCAAGATTATGAAAAATTACCTCTAGACTCACAATAAACTTGAGAACTATTTAATGAAATTGCAAGTAATAAGTCAATATACTGTATATATTGGCTTTTCCTTAAGAGCCACAGTAAACTATAGACTAATTTATAGTTTAATAAGCACTTAAAATTTCCAATTAAGTAAATACATTTAATTTATTTATGATGATATAACTATAAGCTTAAATGACAAGGATGCTTCTAGAGAAGCCAGCAATATAACTTAAGTCTATTAACTCCAAACTATTCACCTAATGAGAGTTCAGGACTTTATATCCTCTACCTTTTAGTAGCACAAAACTAAGGCCAGTATCTGATTAAAGGGCTGGGAGAAGTCAATCGTATGAAGAGCACAGAAAGCGTTTATGTTCATGGGACTGGTACTTTCACAAGACTTGCCTCAGTAAACTGCTTTTTGGTACTGAAGTTTTTTTTGTGATTAGCTTTACAATGAGCTTGTGATGAATAGCCTTTCACTTAGTTGGGCACTGTGTCCTGGGAAAATTAAAGGGGTACTAGAATGGGACCCAGAAAAAAGAAGTCTTTGGCATCTTTACTGTGTTGCTCTAGACTTTGAAAAGAAAATGTATTTTCCCTTGTATTTCTTCTTTCTTGCCACTGAAATTATAAAATGCTAAAGGTCTTTGGAAAGGAGTCAAAGAAACCAAAAGCAATTCTCCAACTTCTCATGGTTCTAACTGACTCATCAGAGTAGAAGCCTACATAAGGCTTTGTGGGTGGATGGTGAAAAATCTCTTGCAGCACCTCTAGAAGCTAACATTCTCCTAAATGCTAGTCTTCTAGTAACTTCTTTTCCCTCAAGAATGAGGAGTAATCATAAAGATTAGTTTAATAATTGTCCAGAGCCACAGAGTTAAGGATGGAACTTTAGACATGGAGTTTTTATTTTTAAATACCTTTATTATAAAGATGTGTGATACAAGTCAGTGTTAGGTACCTAAGTAGTCTACACGCAGGTAAAGTTTGTGCCTCTATCAGGTCCTCACTTCCCCTGGTTTAGGATCAGGTACCCTTAGTGGTGTTACATTCCCCCCCCCACAGCAGTGTCCCTCTACTGCCTCTACTGTCCCTCTCTTGTAGCATTGTGATAAATGTTCAGGACCCATTTATGATTGAGAACATGTGGTATTCAGTTCTTTGTCTGTGATAGATCACTGAGTATGATGGAGTCTAAATCCATCCAGTTTGCTGCAAAGTCCATCATTTAGACATGAAGTCTTTAAAAACTGAACACTTAGCCGGGCTCAGTGGCTCAGCCTGTAATCCCGCGCCTTTGGGAGGCTGAGGTGAGTGAATTGCCTGAGCCCGCAGGTTCAAGACCCGCCTGGGCAACTTGGCGAGACCTCATCTCTACAATAAATCAAAAAATTAGCTGGGCATGGTAGCGCGCTCTTGTAGTTCCAGCTACTTGGAAGTCTGAGGTGGAAGGACCGCCGGAGCCCAGCAGGTCGAGGTTGCGGTGGCCAGGAGTGGCCACTGCACTCCAGTCTGGGCGACAGAGTGAGACTCCAACTCAAAAAAAAAACCAACAGCAACAAAAAAAACTGAACACTTATCAGAGAAGATAACTCTGTTTTCGGATTTGTATTCTTTGTACTTTCTTCACTCTCTATGTAATCCAGTGTGGAAAGACTGCATGAGACCTGCATGAGACCTTTGGGGGAAGGAAAAAAAAAAAAAAAAAAAAAAAAAAAATATATATATATATATATATATATATATCTCCCATACTAGTGACTTTCTTTCTTTTCATCTGGGTCTGAGAGGTAGAAGAAGGTGGAGCATAGTCATCATCTGCATTGAATTACTCATTATTTGAATTAGCATCTTAAAATTTTGTTTTCTTGGGTGCCTCAATTAATTGCTTTAAGTATTCCTTAAATTTGTCTTCCTTTTTTTCTACTTCTTTTTCATCTTATGCATTTCTAATAGACTTTACTTTAGAGAAGTTTTAAGTTCACAGAAAAATTGAGTAGAAAGTACAAAGAATTCACAAATAATTCCTAACCTCACATTCATAAGCTCCTCAATTATCAATATTCAACTCAAGAGTGATACATTTGTTACCATGGATAAATCTACACTGACATGCTATTATCACACAAAAACCATAGTTTATATAAGGATTCATTTTGGTGTTGTGCAGTATGAGGGGGACCCCCAAAAAACTGGAATTATCTTTTGGATGGTGAGCCCCTTGTAGTACAGGTTCCCCCCACTAGTAAAGTGCTCTAGAAAACCATTGGCATCAGTGTGCCAGCTAAAGTTCTTGTGAGAGACTGCGTATGTCTTCACTTTTTAAAATATATTCTTTCTTTTTATTTTTAAAAATTATTTGCGGATATTCTTTCAATGCATTTACCCATTTCATGATGAATGATTCACAAGTGCACCTGTCCACACCACTCTGAGTGTTCAGCAGTTTTTAATAAAAAATGGCATGATCTCTGTACCCCATCCTTTCTATTTACCCATGCTCAGTCCAAGTGACTTTTCTGTTGTTGTTGTTTCCCTGAATTAAAAAATAAGGCTTAAAAGGAAAACATTTTGCTTATATGGAAGAGGCAAAACAAAAACATTGAAGAAGCACGAAAAGAATCAAAACTGATTAAATCAGAAACTGTTTTGCGCTGTGGAAAAGTGTCAATAGGTGTGCTGCATCAAACAGTGAGTACTTTGAAGGTAACTGAAATTTAAACATGTAAGAATAAACAAACGATTTTTAATAAATAAATTCTGTTTTGGGGGACCCCTCATATATGGGTCTTGGCAAATCTCATATGTTACTTTTTATAATAACCTAATCTCACTGATACTTAAGTAGGTATATTAAAATTTGATGTATAATCTCAAACACAGTGACAACAAATCATGAAATATAATAGTAACTGAGCATGTTATTTATTTATTTATTGTTTTTTATTTTATTTATTGTTGTTTATTAGAGGCTATTCCCAGGATAAAGAGAGGAGACAGAACTGGGTGGATTCTATTAAAAGTAATATAAACTCTCAGTGAAAGTATTTCTCTCTGACTAGATCTGGCACTGTGGCATTGTCTGGCATCTATAATTTACAAAAATTCTAAGATGCTATGAACCAAAAGTCCTTTATCCCCTTTGAGTTACCCAAGACTTGTAGAAGTGGTAGCCATTGAGAGTGAATCCCAGTATTGGTGACATTCTCTGTCTTATATTTTCTTCTTACACTTTCTGATTCTTCTAAAATATGCCTACTCATTTTTTAAAATTCAGTTCATACATCACCCTGCTGAGGAAGCCTTCTCTTATTACTTTGCCATGACAGTGTTAATCACTCCTCCTTCTCTGCTTTATATGTAATTCTATTAGTTCATTGCATAGTAATGTCATTGTTTACATGAGCATCGCCTATCCTTAGTTGAAAGCAGGAGATATCATTAATCTCTGTTTTACAGCACAAAGCACAATATCCTGTCTACTTACTGTATGTGCTCAATAAATAATTTTATTTGAATTAACTAATGATTATGCACAGTTTGTTTTATTTTCTTTTTAGTTGAGACTTATCTTTATTTTTCCAAGTACTTTTTCTGTTATATCTCCCAAACTATTCACTATACAGATAAGCAAAGAAAACATAATGTTAATTTTTTTAACAATTAACCAATCTAATATCTATCATAAGGACCACCACAAGCTAGATAACTCAAGAAAATTAAATCTGGTCCATGTCAGTTAACTAGTCCAACTTAGTAATGTAAATGGTCTCCTTTGATGACTCAGTCCTACTTGCATGGTTCTACCAAATGTAAAGTCTGAGATTTTTACTATGCTTATTTTCAATATAGCATTTGGATATAGGGTAGGAATGGGTGCTTCAAGACTTCATTCTTTATATGTTCACACTAATCTTTGCTGTAGAGTGCTGTAGAGACAGTAATCTGGTCTTCGCTTAGACTACTGACAAGTATATACTGGTCTTATCTAGTATTTTGTTTATTTGTTTGTTTTGGCAGGGATGTGGAAGCATGGCAAATGAGTTAGTACCCCAAACTGCAACCTCTATTTCTAACCACTGGTCTTCATCTATTAACTCCTCATTCATTACAGCTTCATCATTGTGAGCCCAGCCCTATGTCAGTGCCATCAAACTATATTTTTCAATTAGTTAAAAATGTGATTCTCATGCACGCAATGCAAATATATGGTAAGCATTTGTTAAATGTCGTTAACTTACTTAATGAGAGAAACAGTAAGATGGTAAAGCATGCGGAAATAATTAAGTGGAGGTTTATATAGACACTCAATAAAAGAAACACTTAAATACGTTTCCTAATAAATAAAAAAAAGTTCATCATCCTTCTGAGCAATGAAATGATAACTCTTTTGGTTATCTTTTCTACTGCAGACAAAGATAAAATCATGTAACTTTACAAAGTCTGGGCCCTAATAAAGAGTAAATAATGTAATAAAAATAGTTCACTCTTAGAGTATTAAATAATTTGTAAATAGAAATGTTAGACAATAATTAAGTATAACATTAAAAAGTCATAGTCATCCTTTTGTCTTATTTTCAAGTCTCAGATAGTTTCAGACAGTAATAAAGTCCTTCAAGGATTTTCAGTTCCATTAATTAGATCACACCTGAATTTCTGGAAAGTCTCACCCTGCCTTATGTAGAATGCAGGATATCAGAAGGCATACAACAGGCATTTTCCCATACTCATTTAACAATTGCCATTTCATTTCCCTCCTTGACTATTAAAAGTGTTTGTTTTTAGTGTTTTTCCAAAAGTATTATTGCCGTCCTCTTTTAGATGTTATGGAGCATGCCACTAATCTTATCTTAGATTTCTGACTCTCATTATCTATATCTGCATATTTCTACTCTGCTTCTTTTATTCTGTGATGTCAACTTGATTAAATCAGGGTGGAGCTAGGAAAAGATATAAAGAAGAAAACTCATTCAAGTAATCTATTTTCCTCAATCCTAAAGCCAAGGTGATAAAGCTTTCAAATTCCTCTTCCTTTCTGAACAGATTGTTCTCTATATAAAATTATAATCCAGTGCACAAGACCTGGCTATTAGTACATCCATGAAGAACATTTGGCAATTATCATTCCTTAATTCCTATTGTATCCAGTCTTATCAAATAAGACAGAAATAAGCCTTGAGTGCCAAATATAATAGTGACTTCTTTGTTGAGTCATCAAACTTTTATAAACCTTTATTTTATTTCATTTTATTTTTATGCTTTTTAATAATTTTTAATTTTAAATATGTGGGGTACAATTCAAGGTTAGGTATACATCTGTTCATTATGCAGGTACCCTCATTGATGAGGTGTCCCCCGCAACCCCTGACAGTTCCCCACTACTGCCAATTCCGCTCCTGCCCTCCCCTGGCAGTTTCCTACCACTATCAATTCTTTTCTTACAGTATTATAATAGTTGTTCAAGGTCTGCTTATGAGTGAGATCATATGATACCCGGCTTTTTGTTTCTGTGATAGTTTTATGGTCTCTAAGTTCATCCAAGTTGCTGCGAATTTCATAATTTTGTCCTGCTTTGTGACTGCATAATGTTCCATCACATACATGAACCACATTTTTTAATCCAGTTCTCTTTTGATAGGCAGTACATTTGGTTCTATGTTTTTCTTTTCTGTTGTAAATAATGCTACAATAAACATGCATGTGCAGGTATCTTTTCCCTTTAAACCATTACCGTATATTTTATACCCTCATGACAAATTTGTAATTTCTTAGACAAACAAAAAAGATATGTTATACTCTGATATATCTCTAGATTTTTTTCTTAATGTTTTCCTCATTATATCCTATTCTCTAATCAAAATGAGATCTGTTATTTTCTCTATGTGCTTCTGAATTTGGCATGCTGATCTTTTTGCCTGGTACACATTTCCTCAGCTCTTGTGGCCAAATCTTAGTCATCTTTCCTGTCTCAGCTAAGAATGACATACAGAATGTCTCTTGTGTGATTCCATATTATGCTGTGTTTCATAAAATCTAGAATATACAGTTGTTCTTGTTGTCTATTGATACATAATGAACCATCATAAATTTAATGACTTAAAATAACAAAAGTCATTTACATGACTCCTGAGTCTGCAATTTGTGTGGACCTCTGTGAGAGTAGTTATCTCTGCTTTTAGTGCCATTGGGTTTTATCAACTGGAACTGGAATATTCACTTTCAAGAAGGGCTCATTTACATGCCTGATGAGTTGATCCTTGCATTGCCTGGAAAAAAAAATGAGCTTACCAAAGGACTGTTTGAACTTTCTTACATAAAGGAAGCTGAGTTCTTAGAGTGAAATCCTAAGATATAGTAAAATGAAATTGCCCATCTCTTAATATCTGGAGCTAAAAACTAGTAAAGCATGACTTCTACCTTATTTAGTTGATCAGATAGTTATATCACTCACCAAGACTTAAAAGGAGGGAGTATAGTCTCCACCTTTTGATGAGAGATATATTAAAAAATTTTCTAGTCATTCTTAATCTACCATGACCATATTACATTGCCTATTTTGAGTTTCTTTTGTTTTTGTTTTTGTTTTGCTCCCACCAGAATATACACATTGTATTTTAGAACTTACTGCATTTCAGATTGTGACATTTCTATTGACTTATCTTTAGCTCACCAGCTCCTTTCTGGACTAATGTCTACTTATTAGCCCATCAAGGGCATTCTACATTCCTATTACCTTAATTTCTATTTCTGACATTTTCTTTTGATTATTCTTAAAGCTTTTATATTTCTTAGGTTAGTCATCTGGTTTTGCATGCTGTCTACTTATTTTATTATTGATATTTTATTTTAACACATGAATTATAGTTATTTAAAATCTTCTATCTAATATATCACACCTTTCATGTTCTGATGTTGGCTTTCACTCTTCAGACTATGTTATTTTCTTGCCTTTTAGTATGTATTGTATTTTGTTGTTGTTGAAAGACAGACATAATATATTGATAATAAAAACTGGGTAAAATAGTCTTTTAGTGTGAGGATTTATGTTAATTTGTCTAGGAGTTGAATTGCATTTAATAGTTTTTGGTGCCCAAGTCTTGCAATTCTTCTGGTGTCACTTTTATTACCTATCTTGGCTTTAGACCTCTCTGAGGATGCCAATTCAGAGACAGTCTGTGTCTTTTAGTTGTTCAGCTGTAATCTACTCTTATTGTACTGAAATCCTGTAGTTGTGGTAATAAAGTATGAGGGAGAAGGAGTATTCTATAATCTGCCAATTAAATCTCAATCTTTTAGTGGACCTATTTCACTAGCTAGTGGGTTTCATAAGAGCTTATTTTTATATAGTATCTTCCTCTTAGGAAAAATGGAAAGACTAGAAGAAATGGAGTAAGATGGATGCCTTTTCCTCACAATTCTGGGCAACATTTTGATAAAGTCTTTTTCACTGATGACTAGGCTATTGCTATGGAAAACGTTTGGGGTATACATTACAAGGATTACTCTTGCCCCAAAGAATCTTTCCTAGATTTTCACCTTGAGAACATGGTGAGATTCCTAGAGAAAGGAACATGAAACTTTTCCTTCCCCAAGACTTTAGTCCCCAGAAGTTTCCCTGCATCACATTAGCCCAATTCTATCTCCAGCAATTCATTAAGATTACCACGAGTGTTCTGCTAGTTGTTAGCTACAATGCCTTCTACTCTAGGAAAGCAGATCATTGCTGTAACTTTATGAATTCACTTGTCTACCTAGATTTTGGAGTGGTGTTTGTCCTGAAAATCTAATTCTCTGATACATTCAAGATATCATTAATGTTTTAGTTTGTCCAGGTTTTTTCTTTCTTTAAGGATGAAAGTGATAACTTCTAAAGTTGTTTACATTTTATAGATAAAACTGAAAGTCACTTCCAAATATAATTTTTAAAATGATCACACCCAGCAAGATGGCTATTAGCAAAAAGTCAAAAGATAAAAATATGTTGGCAAGGGTGAGGAGAAAAGAGAACTCATACACTGTTGGAAAAAATGGAGATTTGTATTCTTATATTATAGAAAGTAGTATAGAAGTTTCTAAATAAATTTAAAATAGAACCACAATGTGATTCAGTAATTTCTTTTCTGGACATGTAACCAAAGGAAATGAAATTGCCACCTTGTAAAGATATTTGCACTTCCAGGTTTATTGCAGTGTTATTCAAAATAACCAATATATAGAAACAATGTAAGTGTATATCAATGGACAAATGAATACAGAAACTGTGGTATCTATATAGACTGGAATAATAGTCAGCTCTAAAAAAGAACAAGCTCTTGCCATTTGTCACAGCATGGATGAACCTGGAGAACATTATGCTAATGGAATAAGCCAGACACAGACAACTATTACATTATCTCATTTTTCTCACCTATGGGTGGAATCTTTTTAACAAGACTAAATATACAAAGAGAAAACGAGTGTTTATCAGAGGTGGGAGGAGGGGATGGGAAGATTTAGGCCAGAGGCTGCAAAGTAGCAGATATGTAAGATAAGCAAATTGAGAGAGCTAATGTACTACATGAGAACTATAGGTGATAAAATTGTAATGCATACAGAATTCATACTAGGTGAGGTTGTAGTTGCTCTTGTCACTGAAGTAAAAAGAAACAACTATGTGAGTTAATAGGCTAATTTACTTCACTGTAGTAATCTTTTTACTACCTATATGTATCCAATAACATCATGCTGCATATCTTAAAAATACACAAAACATATTTTTAAAAAGAAAACAAAAAATCAATATCTAATCTCTTTTTCAATAACACACATATATATAAAATCATATTTGGAGGAATATATGTTAAATATGTTAGAGAACACAGTAGAGAGGTTAGGAAAACAGTAGTGAATTGAATAATAGAAAAGGGGAAAATGGCCGGCCGTGGTGACTCAAGCCTGTAATCCCAGTACTTTGGGAGACTAAGATGAGAGGAATGCCTGACCCCAGGGGTTTGAAAACAGCCTGGGCAACTTGGCAAGACTTCATCTCTACAATAAATTAAAAAATTAGCTGGACATGGTAGCAAGCGCACACCTGTAGTTCCAGCTATTGGAAGACGAAGATGGAAGGATCGCCTGAGCCTAGCAGATCGAGGTTGCAATGGCCCTGAGCATGCCACTGCACTCCATCCAGCGTGGGCAACAAAATGAGATTCAGACTCCCCCCACCCCCCCCAAAAGAAGAAGAAGAAGAAGAAGAAGAAGAAAGAAAGAAAAGGGGAAAATAATGAAATACAACTTTAAAAACATGCTAATTTTTTTTTGTTGTTCAACTATGGGCTTTATGGGCTTTAAAAAGAAAACAGTATTGGAATTGATGAATACGTGAATCCAATGAAGATATTAAAGATGTGGATCCTTATGTTTCTCCTCTCTGCTGTCCACATATTCCATGCATTCTATTCTGAGGCTCCTTACAGAGACTGGTTTAATTCCTTATTATTCTACCATCTTGGCATTCCTAGTCAAATTCTACATTCTTCCTCAGAAGCATATAGTAAACCTCTCCTTGGTTTCAGTGGCTAAATTTGGGTTCCATAGAAATACATGACATAATATTGAATATTTGGGTTCCGTGGAAATACATGACACATTATTGAACAATGCTGAAAGAAAAATAAAATTGGGGGCATTAATTATCTCATCAGAATTACCTCAATCATTTCCTTAGCATATATGAAACAAAATGTATATGTACATAAAACTCAGAAAATTATATATAACATATTTACCTACAAGCTCAAATTCAGTCTGTAAGTCTGAACTCATGAGCTCATCATCTGATTCCTTAATATGTCACTATCTGGTACGTATTTTTTATACTAGTATTACCATATCATATAGTTGGATTATTCAGTATCCTTTCTACTTTTCTTCATCTCCAACATAATATATATGGAGACACATACATATGCACACACATATATGTGATTCCTCATATTCCTCATATATATATATATTTCTCCTGGATTTCCCCTGATTTTTTCTTCTTATTGTTTTTATATCAAACTAGGTCTGCCTTATTTTAATCATAGACAACAAACAGTCTTCTAGGACATTCATCTACAAATTTTTTTCACCCTATAATTTCCTCTGTATCCTTCCCTACACAAGAACCTACAACTAACTTTGATTGCCAAGGTGACTGGCACGAAGTTCTTTCCTAGCTTTCAAACTAATTTTCTATTCTTCCTCAATATGCCATTCCTTTTCATTAATGTAATTCTTCCCACTGCCCTCCCAAAGACAACCTGCTTATTCTGCTTCTTAGTCTGAAAAGACCTGTTTCTTATTTTATATTTTGCTTTAGGGTCTTTATGAACACATTTTATCCAGAACTAAGTAGTCAGTTTCTCTTTTATTAATCAAAAGCCTACTTGTATTTCAAGAAAAATTCAAATCTCAACATACTTATAAAGTTATTTTTGATAGCTTTTTTATTCCTTGTCTGTACCTCCCAGCACATCTGTATGTTAATATAAGTGTATGTATAGTCAGGGAGAAGGACTGAAGCGGGGAAGGAGGCTAATATTTACAGATTACAGTGCTAGGATTTATAAATTATATTATTTTTTAAAAAGATCTCATGCCTTATCATGTTTATTTTATATATAAGCAAACTGAATGATAGTATAAAAAACAAATATCAGCCAGGATATAAACAGTGTTCTGTTACATTCTAAAACTTTTCTGTTTCAACCAAGAGAGGAAAAAATCACCTCTCAGTATCTTTCAGTGAAACCCAGTAATACTCTCAAATGGTCCCAGATAATTTCTTTATGTTAGTTTAATTTTTTCCAACTAGATTAACAGGGAGGACATGAAGAAAGTCACTTACATATGTGATTGACACTCATCACTCTTTCTTACAACTAGTTACCTCCATGTCTGCCTCTTTTGCCTCCTTTATTGCGATTTCTTTAAGATAATGAACAATAAATCCTTAATTTTTCAATTTCTATTATTTTTATGAATGGATATATGTATTAATTAATTAAGAAAGGACATGTTCTTAGCATAGTAGATAGTTTTAAAAAATATTTTTGACTTAATATTAGGAAAAAATGCTAGTTGATTATGACTTGATAAACAAAAAGGTAGAAATAACAATAAGACTAGATATAGTATTTTTGCATTTAATAAGTAATCGTAGCATTTAAAAAATAAAATTTCTATATTTTAATGGGTCCTTGCATTTACTCTTTTCAACTACATTCCCGGGTTGTATCACCTGAGTCACAAATATGCAGCATAATATTTTCAAAAACTCCAAATATTTAAAAATAAGCCCTTATGTTACCTAATTTATTTTTCATGGAAGTTGGCAAACTGAAATTATGGCAAACTTCTACTTAGTTTTGTAATTTTGCTTTTTAACTCTTCATATTTAATGAATAACTGAGATGAGTTTTAGAGGATATTTTGCCGTATAATTTAAATCCATTACTAAAATATGGGAGCTACAAAACTTTAGGGCTATACAGAAAAGATTAATACTTTAAAATGAATATACTTTCATTACTAGTGATAATGTAATAAAACAAGTTTATTGCAATAGCATTGTTAATATAAGTGGATACCAAGGAAAATTAATAACTAACTTACCAAATGTGTTTTGTTTTTATTCACATAAAGTAGATTTAAAATTGGTCTTACCT
Source organism: Carlito syrichta (assembly GCF_000164805.1). Classification (NCBI taxonomy): domain Eukaryota; kingdom Metazoa; phylum Chordata; class Mammalia; order Primates; family Tarsiidae; genus Carlito; species Carlito syrichta. The sequence continues at coordinate 77,702 of NW_007255761.1, read as the reverse complement.
TCAAGTACCACTTATGAAGGTGAGTGATAATGTAATCGTGAAATTATGTAACCTATAAACTCTAACTAACTCTTCCAAAGACTCAAGGTGACCACCAATCAGTTATTGTTTTAGAAGAACAAAATAAAGAAATACTGTACAATAAAAACAAAAACACAAATGTGCTTCATGTTGAAGAGCATATATGAGCTGCTTTTTGTGGAGACTAAGTTAATGAAACAAGATATAATTGTACACAAAATAATTAAAGGCTAAAATAGATTTTATCATATACCCAAAGATTCAGAACCATGTGCTTTCAGATTTATAGTTTAAAGAAAAAGTTTCTTTCAGATTTGGGTAATTGGTGAATAAAATGTCTACAAATCTTTAATGTTGCTTGATATTTAAATAACTGATATGACTTAAGATGTTATAATGTACATGTTAAAAGGCAAATATTAGTCTAGACAGAATTTTATCCATATTAGAAAATAAAAAGTAAAAATTAACTTGTATGGAACTTTTGACTTCTATCTGGGATATATAAATATGGAAAGAGCATCATTCTCAACCCAATAAATCTACAAAACGTACAGATTTTTCTGAAACCTTACAAGGCAAGAAACTATGGAATTCTGACTAAAAAATTACTTCATGTAAATATAACAAAAAATACTTGTCAAAACAGGAAAGTAGAAACATTATTTGTCCCAATATGGACTGATGTTTCAGGATATTTAAAATATTTCATGAGCAGGGCTCGGTGGCTCAGCCTGTAATCACGCGCCTTTGGGAGGCTGAGGTGAGTGGATTGCCTGAGCCCGCGGGTTCGAGACCCGCCTGGGCAGGCGAGACCTCATCTCTACACTAAAATCAAAAAATTAGCCGGGCGTGGTAGCGCACGCCTGTAATTCCGGGTATTCGGAATGCTGAGGCGGAAGGATCGCCGGAGCCCAGCAAGTCGAGGCTGCGGTGGCCGGGAGTGGCCACTGCACTCCGGTCTGGGCGACAGAGTGAGACTCCGACTCAAAAAAATAGAAAAAAATATTTCATGAATAAAATAAATTTTCCACAGTCCAGATAGCACTGGACCCAGAAATAAGAAGTTTGCATTTTGATCCAGGCTATAGTCAAAGTGTGACCTTGGTATCCTATAGTATTTATACTAGCCTCAGTTCAACTCCTTCTTAGAGCATTTCTCTTTATTTTCACAGGAGTTTTCCACTCTTCTAAATTTCTCCATTGTTTTAAGATGCTTCTAATAGATTAATGTTACTTTAGTCTATAATTTCTATCTTCTTTGCATACATGTTATTATAACACAAGTTGCAATATCCTACTTGATGTTTGCATGTGAGTACAATATATTCTAATTTGAATATTTATTTAGTGAAAGGTTTGGAATTTGTAACATTCTGCTCTATCTGTAGATTATTCAGAAAAAATGGACACATATATCTTTGTCCAAGTTACATAGACTATATATCATAAAAAAGGATATGCAATCAGTATTTACATGGGAGTATAAGCCCATGTATGAATATACATTTTAGTTTCTTTTTCTCATAATTTCTAACTGATTTTAGCAGCACACCTCACATTTAAAATGCCATTTTCATGAGATTTTTTTTCTTAAGTATTCAAAGGAGTGGGACTCAAGACCACTGTGTAGCAGCAGACTGGCACCACTCTCACTGAGCAAGGCAGAGAATAGGGACCCAACTATCAATAAACAGAAGCACCTTAAACATTTTGGGAAGGGTGACACACCCTACACCCAGCAAAGATCTCTTTGAACACACAGAAAGCATAAAATAATGGGGGTGGTGGGAATTCAGGTGCCCCCCCACCCCATTCCTTAGGCTAGCACAAGAACTGAAACCCTGCCCAGCAGACAAAAGTGGATGAGTGAGTCAAAGACACTTTGAGATAGTCACCCTGTCCTAGATGGGACAGTGCCTGCAGAAGCAGCTATCAGAGCACAAACAATAGAAATGACCCAGAATGATCTGCCCCAGATGACAGCTACAGAAATTAGAGAATGGATGGTAAAAGTAAACAGGAGCCAACAGAAACTGGAAGTGAAACCCACTGATGTCATACATGAAGCTAAAACAGAGGTGACCAATTTCAAAAAGGCCCACTCTGAAATAATGGAAATGAAAATCTTCATCCTGGAAATCAAGAACACACTGACAAGTACAGTTATCAAGAAAAACTAGGCAGAGGAAAGAATCTTAAAGCTTGAAGACCAACATATGGAACTAACTCAATCTAAAAAACATAGAACAAAAGCTGAAAAAGTAGGACCAAAGTCTCCGAGAAATGTAGAACTATGCCAAGAAGCCAAATCTATGACTGATTGGTATCCCTGAAGCAGAAAGGGAAATGGAAAATGCAATAGAACAAACAAACATTTCATGAGATAATTCAAGAAAATTTTCCATGCCTAGTCAGAGAGATAACAATTCAAGCACAAGAGATTCAGAGAACTACCACAGGTATCATATGAGAAGACCATTACCAAGATATATAGTAATTCTCCTCCAGGAAAAAAAAAATGGAACCAAAAAAAAATCCTAAAGTCGGTGAGAAAGAAAGGTCAGACTACCTTCTGGGGAAAATCCATCAGCATCACTCCAGACTTATCTGCAGAAACACTACAAGCCAGAAAGAACTGGAATTCAATTTTTAGTTTTCTTAAACATAAGCAATTTCAGCCAAGAAATTTCTACCCTGCCAAGCTAAGCTTAACTAGTGATGGAGGACTAAATTTTTTCCCAGACATCCAAATCCCTAAGATAATATGTTGCCTCAAGTATAGCCCTTCTGGAGATGAATAAGAGAGGACTTTGCTACTCACATAATCATAATTAGAGACCTCAATACGCTGCTAACAGCCTTAAAGAAATCATTAAGGCAAAAAGTCAACAAGGAGATTCATAATCTTATCTGAACACTCAATCAAATGTATTTAATAGACATCTATAGAAAACTCCACCAACAACTACAGAGTAAACATTCTGTCATCAGCACATGGAATATACTTCAAGATCAATTACATTTTCATTTATAAATGAAGTGTAACAAATTTCAAAAGGTAAAAGTAATGTCATATATCTTTTAAGATCACAGTGCAATAAAATAATTATCACCACCAACAAAATCTCCCTCAAACACACAGATACTAAGTAACATGCTGTTGAACGACTCACAGGTCAACTCAGAGATCAAGACAAAAATAAAAAGATTTCTGAAAACAAATGAAAGCAAAGACACATCATATCAGAATCACTGGGATGGCATGAACTCAGTGTTGAGATAAAAATTCATAGTATTGCACATACACACCCAGAAAATAAAAAGATCAGGCTGAACATGCTGGCTCATGCCTGTAATCCCAGCATTTGGGGAGGCAGAGGAGAGAGAATTTCCTGAACCCAGGGGTTCGAGTCCAGCCTGGGTAACTTGTCTCTAAAATAAAATATTTAGCTGCGTGTGGTGGGACCTGATTTTTTGAAAGGATAATAAGATTGATGAATCCCATGGACTGACGGGCTAAAAAAAGTGAAAGTTCAAATAAACACAATTAAAAACAAAAAAGTCAAAGTCAACCTCTATGGAAAGCAGTGGGTGATTTCTAAAATAACTTCAAACTAATTTTCCATGTCATCCAGCAATCCCTCTCCTGGAAGTATAAATTGTTCTACATAAAAGACACCTGCACACACATGTTGACTGCTGCTCTAATCACAGTAGCAAAATTGGACTAACCCTGCTGCCCATCCAAAGCAGACTGGAAAAAGAAAATATGCTACGTATACATGATGGAATATCACAGAAGAACAAAATCATGTCCTTCACAGCAACTTGGATGTCGTTGGAGACCATGATATGAAGTGAACTATCACAGAAACAAATAACTGAATACTGCATGTTCTCGCTCAGAAATGGGCCCTGAACATTTTTCATATTAGTTCAAAGGTGGAATCAGTAGTTGCCAGTCACTGCTAGGGGAGAGAGAGAAGGAGGAAACTGTGGGACTTGCAACAACACAAAGAGTCCCTGGTTCACTACTTGAGGTAGTGAGGGCCACCTAAAAGCCCAAACTTCACCTGTATGTAACCTACTTATGTAGCAAATCCCCAATAGTACCCAATAAATATATAAATTATCTTTTTAAATTTGAAGTCAACTTTAAAAATTATTGGAGTTCAAGAGGGTTCAGAGCAAAGCAAGTTTCTACACAATTACAATTCAGAACAATACAAATATCGAGGTACAGAGGATTCAGAGAACATCACACAGTCATTTTTCTATACATCAGTAATGAAATAGCTAAAAATAAATCCAAGAAAACAATCATTTTTACAGTGGCTACAAAAAATATAAAATGTTTTGGAATCAATTTAACAAAGGAGATTAAAGATTTCTACAAGAAAATTAGAAAACACTGATAAAAATAATTTAAAGCTATACAAACAAATGGAAAAACATTTCATACTCATGGATGAGAATGAATATCATTGAAATGACCAAACTTCTCAAAGCAATCCAGAGAGCAAATGAAAATTCCTATCAGATTCCAAAGTCATATTTTGCAGAAATAAAAAAAAATCCTAAAATGTGTATGAAACCAATATACAGCTAGAATAGTCAAGGCAATCCTTAGCAAAATGAATAAAGCTGGAAGTATCACACTATCTGACTTCAAAATATATTACAAGCCTATAGTAACCAAAATATCATGGTCTTGGTATTAAAAATAGATACATAGACTAAAGAAATAGAATAAAGAAGCTAAAATAAATTCACACATTTACAAACAAATGATCTTTGATAAAACTGACAAGAATATACATTGGGGAAAGAACTCCCTCTTCAGTAATGGTGCTGGGAAAACTAATAACCTTATGCAGATTTAAACTAGACTCATTACTCTCACCAAAGATAAAAAATCAAATAAAAATTAATTAGACACGTAACCCTAAGACTTGAAACTATAAAACTGCTAAAAGAAAACAATGCAGAAATGTTCCAGAAAATTGATCTGGACAATTTTTTTTTTCTTTTTAATAATACTTTAAAAACCCAGGTTTAAAGAAAGCAAAAATAGACACATTGGAATTCAATTTAGCTAAAAAGCATTTGAACAGCAATGGAAAGAAAGCAATAAAATGAAAAGACAACCCAAGAATGAGAGAAAAGATTTGCAAACTATCCATCTGACAAGGAATTAACAACCAGATTATATAAGGGCCTCAAACAACACAGTAACTAAAATAATAATCATCATCATCATCTGATAAAAATAGCCCAAAGATCTGTATGGATATTTCTCAAAGGAAGACATGGTCAACAGGTATTTAGATTTTTTTCTACCATTAACCATCAGATAATTGCAAATCAAAAACATGAAATACTATAACATCCCAGTAAAAATGGTTTTTATTAAAAACACAGGGAATAATAGATGCTGGCAAAAATGAAAAGAAAGGGGAAATCTCGTACACTGTCAGTGGGAATGTAAGGTATTGCCACCACTATGGAGAACAGTATGGAGGTTGCTTAAAAATTTAAAAATAAAACTGCCACATGATCCAGCAATTCCACTACTGGGAATATATCCAAAAGAGAGGAAATCAAAAGAGACATCTGCACTCCGATGTTCCAAAGTATGAAATCAACCTAAGAGCTCATCACTGGTCAAAAGCATAGATAAAATATTTATGTTTGTCCTTCTTTATGGCTGCATAATATTACATTGTGTATATGTACCACATTTTTTAATCCAGTCCAGCTTTGATGGGAAGCATGGTTGTTTCTATGCTTTTGCTATTGTGAATAGTGCTGCAACAAACGTACATGTGCAGATTTTTTTTTGTATAATTATTTGAGTTCCTATGGGTATAGTCCCAATAGGGGGATTGTTGGGTCATGTGGAAGGTCGATTTCTAGTTCTTTCAGAAATCACCACATTGTCTTCCAAAGAGGATGCATTAGTTTGCATTCCCACCAGCAGTGTAGAAGTATGCATTTTCTCTGCATCTTCGCCAGCATCTGTTGTTGTTTGTTTTATTATTGATGGCCTTTCTTACAGGGTTTAGGTGGTATCTCAATGTGGTTTTGATTTGCATTTCTCTGATGATGAGTGAGGTTGAGCACTTTTTCAGGTGTCTGTTGACTGCCCATATATCTTCTTTTGAGAAGTGTCTATTCATGTCTTTTGCCCACTTTTTTTTTTTTTTTTTTGAGTTGGAGTCTCACTCAGTCGCCCAGACTGGAGTGCAGTGGCTGCTCCTGGCCACCGCAGCCTCGCCTGCTGGGCTCCGGCGATCCTTCCGCCTCAGCTTTCTGAGTAACCGGAATTACAGGCATGTGCCAACACGCCCGGCTGATTTTTGCCCACTTTTTAATGGGGATGTTTATTGTTGTTTATTTTCAGCACATTTGAGTTCCTTGTAGATCCTAGATGTTAGGCCTTTGTCAGATATACAGTTGGCAAATATTTTTTCCCATTTTTGTGGGCTGTCTCCCTGCTTTCTTGATGGTTTTTTTTTGCTTTGCAGAAGCTCGTCAGTTTGATGCGGTCCCACTTGTCTATCTTATTTCTCATGGCATGGGCACTTAGGGTTTGATCAGGAATTAATAAAACCTTTATAAAAATTAAAAAATAAAAAGTATATTTATATTTACATATCTCATATATGTGTCTATATACATCTGCATAGTATTCAACCATAATAAAGAATGATTCTGTCATTAGAGCAATATGGATGGAACTGTAGATCCTAAGGTTAAGTGAAATATGCCAGACACAGAAATGCAAATATCACATGTTCTCAATTATATGTGAGAGCTTAAAAAATGGATCTCACAAAGATAGTAGATTGGTGGTTACTAGAGTCTGGGAAAGGTGGGGCATGAGAAGAAGTCAATTAATGGGTACAAATACAGTTAGAAGAAATAAAATCTAGTGTTCAATAAGTCAATTGGGTGACTATAGTTAACAATAATCTATTGTACTTTACAAAATGACTAGAAGAGAATATTCCAATGTTCTTAACATAAAGAAAAGACAAATATTTAAGGTAATTGATATGTCAATTAATGTGATTTAATCTTTACACTTTATATGAATGTATCAGAATTCCAGATGTATTCCTAAATATGTGTCTCTATTAAGTATCAATTTAAAAAATCTTCAACAAAGCCTCTACCAACAACCACTGGGGAAAAGAGAACCTTTTCAGTAAATAGTATTGGGAAAACTGGCTGACCACATCCACATCCAGAAGAATGAAATAGGATACCTATCATCATGCACAAAAATCAACTTTAAATGGATCAAAGACCTAAACTACAAAAATCTTAGAAAACACAGGAGACATCCTTACAGAAATTGGAATAGGCAACCAATTACTGATCAAAACCTCAAAGCCCATGCCATAAAACATAAGATAGACAAGTGGAAACTCATCAAATTGAAAAGCTTCTGCAAAGCAAATAAACCATCAAGAGAGCAGGGAGACAGCCCACAGAATAAGAAAAAAATATTGGCCTAATGCATATCTGACAAAGGCTGAACATCCAGGATCTATAAGGAACTCAAATGTGCTGACAGGAAAAAAACAAAACAAAACAAAACAAAACAAAATCTCCATTAAAAAGTGGGCAGCCGGACTCGGTGGCTCAGCCTATAATCCCGTACCTTTGGGAGGCTGAGGTGAGTGAATTGCCTGAGCCCGCGGGTTCAAGACTCGCCTGGGCAGCGAGACCTCATCGCTACACTAAATCAAAATAATCAGCCGGGCGTGGTCACGCATGCCTGTAGTTCCGGCTACTCGGAAGGCTGAGGCGGAAGGATCGCCGGAGCCCAGCAGGTCGAGGCTGCGGTGGCCGGGAGCGGCCACTGCACTCCAGTCTGGGTGACAGAGTGAGACTCCAACTCAAAAAAAAAAAAAAAAAAAAAAATTATGTAAAATATTTAAAATGGTTTAGTTGGAGACAAATGTGAGAGACCTTAGGCCTATGACTCTCATGCCCCATCCTCAGGAGGTCTTAAAAATGTGTTGAATTACAGCTTAGTTATATACATTTTAGGAGGAAAGAAGTTCTAAGGAAATCATAAATGAATACATGTGGGATTTACATTGGTCTGATCCAGGAAGGCAGAAGATTTCCAAGAGAGATATTCCAGGTTAGGGATGGGCTCAGAGATTTTCTGACTGGCAACTTGTAACTCCTGTCTAAGGAATTTAGAAATAAGCATAGGACATGTCCTGTTGAGATAAGGGGTGGAAAAACCTCAAGTTTCTTGATATGTAGATCAAGCTTCATAGGCAGCAGACTCCCGAGGGAATGGGCAAGCATCTTAAAAGATATCTGGAGTACCCAAGAGACCCATGTGAAGGGTCATAAAATACTTCCATTTTTCTTCTTCATCTATTATCTGATCTTATTCCAGAGTCAGGCTGAAAGTCAACTATATTATATATAGGAGGTTAATAAGAAGCCTGTCTTCGTTAGGATTTTGGAAAGGTAAAAAAAAGGGGGAGGCAGAGTTTAATCCTCAGTTTGATGATACCAAAATCAAAATTTTTTAGCAAAAAAAACTGCAGAGTAGGAGAACATATTTCAACATATGTACATGGCAGACTATTTGTGTGTTTTGGAATTTCAGTACGAAGTCTTATTCCTTCCTCTCCAGCATTTTTATTTTTTATTTTACTTATTTTATTTTTTAGAAAGTAGGATTTATTAAAAAGACAGAAAAACTCCCACAGTGGGAGGGGACCTGAAAGAGGTTGCCCCCTCTCTAGCATTTTTGAAGGAGGCTTTCCCGGGTACCCCATCCCACTTCAGGGTCTCCAGGCTGAAGGCTGACCTTAAACCAGCAGTTCACGATGCCCTTCTTCACTCATGTTAAGAATGTCACAGATCCCAGGTCTGACTGAAAAGTTGTCTGCCCCTTCCAACTTCTCTGGAATATATATATGTATGCAGCTTTTCTTCCCGTGGCCCCAGGTAATAGGCATAGTGTTAAGCCCACCCAAGCTCCCATATTACAGCACGGAGCCTGTTTCCAGCCCATCAGTGCTTTGAGGTTGTATGGTGTGTGTGTGTGTGTGTGTGTGTGTGTGTGTGTGTGTGTGTGTGTGTGTGTGTGTGTGTGTGTTTGTGTTTGCAGAAAAGATCACTTTTAATTTTTATTTCCTCCAAAAAAACCGAGTTTCAGAATTAGATTAGATAGCAGAGTGTTCAACTTTTGACAGAAAAATTTATTTGTTGAGTTATGGTTGTGTCATTACCTTCTTTTAACAATATTTTGTTATTAATGTGCACTTGCATCAGAACACATTGTCAAAGCATGTGTCCACCATGTACATCATCTTGACTAAAAGTTAAGTCCTCAGTGCTTTTACCAAACCATTTAATGTTCTATAAAATATATCACTGTTATTTAGAAAACAAAATATTTTAGTAAAAAGTTTAACATTTAATTACAATATTCATTTAAACTATTATTGAAATAGAAATTTTTGATAGTCTTACTTATCTTTGATTGTCTTTGTTTTTTTCTTTTTAGTAAACAATTGTAGTTCTAAGCATGAGTTGACATTTAAAGTGACTAATTCTACTGAATATTGTGATTCTACTGCTATTTAAAGTAAATGAGTCTTTGCAATTTCAGTGACAATTGTGTCAATAAAATGCCTGCAGGCCAAAGTACTGTTTGACACTTCTAGAAAGAGTATCTACAGGAAATTTAATGTAAAATAATTGAATAATTTCAAAGTTTTAAAAATCCAAAAAGCTTTGGGCTTATTGATTCAGCATTTTCTCTCTTCTTATTGTACCAGTTATTCTCATAATTCTCTATTTGACTTTGTAACATTTACAGTGAAAATATTTTAAAAGATTCTCATACATTTCATTATTTAGATTCAATGAGATTTTTTGATAGACCTACTAATTTCTGCTAATATATTGGAGAGTGCAATTTCTATCAACAAAAAAATTTAATATTAAGTTCTTTATATATAGAGATACAGGCAATATAGCATACTGGTATAAACTGAGGGTTCAAAATTCTCCCTTTATAAATAAGTAGCTATGTGGCTTGGGGTAATATCACCCTTTCAAGCACTATGTCTGAAAATAACTAGTGAAAGATAAATGTAAAACACTAGAAAAATATCTTGCACAGAGCAAGTGCATTATAGTTAATAGCTATTACTATTATTATTATTACTATTATTATTATTTTGAGTCAGTGTCTCATTCTGTCATCCAGGCTGGAGTGCAGTAGCATACTCATGGCCACCGTAGTCTCGACTTGCCCATCTCAGGTGATCCTTCTGACTCAACCTTCCAAGTGGCTGGAACTATGCTCGCCACCAACCCAGCTAATTTTTTGATTTATTGTAGAGACGAGGTCTTGTAAATTTACCAAGGCTGGTCTCAAACCCCTGAGCTCAGACAAACTTCTCGCCTTCACTTCCCAAAGTGCTGGGATTACAGGCGTGAGTCATTGCAACTGGCAATAGCTATTATTTTTTATGAACATTATGCCTTATTCAATTTTGAATACCCAAATGATCTTTCACAGTCCCTTGCATATTGTAATTGCTGATTAGGTTTCATCTGATTGTCTCTTTTTAAAATAAATTTTCCAACCTTAGAATTTTTCATTTTCTGGTACTTAAAAATATTTCATATGAAAACACATTGCAAACTGTAAACATCATTAAAATGTTATACAAATATAAATTCTGCTATGACCTGACTTCTAACAATAATGATGCCAACAGTGTCCACAAGTGTGTAAGTGGTAAAAGTGAAACTATATAAATGTGAGCAGCAAACATCTCATAGTATGCATGTGAATGTTTTGCTACTGATTTTGAAATAACCAGAGAGGTTTTTGTTTGTTTGTTTGCTTGTTTGTTTCTAAGACTCAATATTAGTCTGGATGAATTTTTGTTTTCTTCTAAATAGTGAAAGAGAGTGAATGAGTTTATTCAGTTCATTCTTTAGGGAAATAACTCTGCAGAGCAAGAAACAGAGTGACATAAAGGTGAAATAGCTTGACAGGTAGCCCAGTGTATTGTCTTCTGAACATTACTGTCTACATTTCTTGGCACACGTGTAAAGATGTATAGCCCCTTGACAAGAAATAATGGTTTTGATTTAAGTAGATAAAAGTGTCCAAGACCATCATAATGAATGTCTATATTTTGTTCATTCTTTATTTACTTAACCTGAAATTTCCACATTTTAAAAGTAGGTTGATTGGGAATTTTATTTTCATTTATTCTTTATCTTGCTTTTAATAGAAGCTTTCAGGATCAATACATTACTTCTTAAAATCAACTTGATTCCATGAAAATTAGTTTACTCCCATTTCAGGGAGACTGATTTTCCAGAGTAAAATGTCATGGTAGTTTTTTTATAAAAGAATCTTCCAAATCCCCACTGCTTATAAGTATTCTTTAAGTATTATATGAATATTCTGCTAAGTATTCTTTTCTAAAATTATTGCCTTCTAAATATACACCCTCCAGGCTGTTCTTCATGTGGCGCAACTCTGTTCATCATTACCTTTGCCTTACTTTACAAAAGAAATGCATATTTCCCACTCTTCTCAAACCTAAGAATGGTGCACTGCTCTATGGTGTATATAAAACTTTGTGGCACCAACTAAAGGCACAGATGGAGAATGTATCACTCTTGGGAGTGTAATAGGAACTGCAAAACAGGGAAGGCTTTGTTGTGAGATAATAAGTGGGGCAACACTTATTCATCTAAAGTATGCTATATACTCCTGCCCTTGTCTTTCTAATCCATCTGTTTGCCTGTCTGCCTATATATCTATGCAATCTTTGATGCATGTATGTTAGAATTAGATTTCAGAACTGAGACGTGTATCATCATAACTCGTGAAAAACATGCCTCTTTAAATTAAATAAGTCTGATTTTCCTGATCATTTTGACAATGAGAAATGACTGTCTGTTGTTTAGGTGGCAGCATTTATCTTAAATTGAATGAGTTAAATCTGTAGTTATCAGGTTATAAGAAATAGAAATTTACTATGTATATATTTTATATGTTAATAATTTACATATGAATATATATGTTTATTCCAATTATTTTAAGGCACTAAAGAGTAGAAAAATGTAATATTCATTTATTCCTTCTTTTATGTATGGTCTCTTATGTGGTTTATTTTGCTACTATAAAAAAACACCGTAAGCAACTTGTACATATCTCCCTATGTACAAGTTGAATATAAGGAGTTCACATAGAATTATGCTGTATTTTGGCGTTTGTATTTTCCATCTTTATGCTAGGTATTTCAAAATTATTTTCAGACATGATTATATTAAATTATGTTGCAACTCCATCAGAGTTTAAGAGTTTTGATTTATCATTTGTTTTCATCTTCTCTAACAATTGCTATTACCATGGTTTTATTTATTTATTTATTTTGCCTATTTGACAAATGCTGGTGAATAGTTATGATCTTTTAGTCCCAAATCCACTTTGAAATGCTGTAGCTGGGACTGACTCTCCATTTCTGCTTTGGGAGATGGAGCACTGCTAGACTCTGCTAATAGGAAGTACTGGATGAAACTGCAAGGCTGGAGGAAGAAAGGAGTCTTGCTGCTTCCTGAGTGCTGGCTGTTTCCGTCAGCATCAGAAAACAGTTCACCCTGGCAGTAGCAATCGGTTTCCATTTAATATTTATGTCATTCATAGTCACTAGACTAGCCCTATCACACTCCCTAAGTAATATCAGTACATCAAGAGGTCTGAATTCCAATTCCACAGAGTTTCCCTCTGCATTCCTGAGGTCCAGCAACAGGGGACTTTCTCCCCAGAGGTCTAGGTTCTGGTGCCACAAGGGCCTCTGCTGAACATTTGAGACCCAGCACCAAACAGGATGCAATCCCTCATCAGAGAGTATTTCCAGTTTTTTTTTTTTAACTACCTGTTTCAAATATTTAGGTGATAATATCCCAAACTGTTAGACTTGTTTCCCCAGTCCTAGAGTGGCTACTGCTTCCAAAAGTTGTACGTCCTTGAAAACTTCAGGTTTCCCCCTTGTCTTTTGTAAGTACTCTAATGTTGAATTAAAATGTCTTATATTAATATATTTCTATTAAAATAACCAGTATATTTTATAGATGTATTCTTGTAGCCTGACTAATACAAATGATATATTAAAAAGTACCACAATTTTGTCTTCAATTGAATTTATTAATAATATGGTTGAAGTACTTCTTTTTATGAGACTTGGCTAATCTAGTTTCTTTTTAAAAGGAAACTCTTAACCTCTCTTTTGTTCATTTTCCTATTGATTTGTTGATCATGTTAATATTTGTTAGATTCTTTACATTGTGTGAAGCCTAATTCTTCTTTATTTTCAATACTTCAATTTCTGCTTGTGTTTAAAAGCTCTTTTGTTGGGGGAGGAGATAGTCTCTTTTAATATTGATGTAGTTGACTTAGTACTTCATCTTATAACTTCTGCTCCTTGTCCTGTCTTTCAATATTCTTCATGAAAATAAATGGTTCCAGTGAAATGATGGACCAAAACAATGTAAAATTTTTGGAAGTTTTACATATAGTTCCTAAATAATAATATATATTAAAAAAATTTTATGCATTGCTGAGTCCAAAAAAATAAAAATAAGAAATATTTCCAAGAGTGAGAAATATTAAAAGAACAAAAAGCAGAGAATTAAGCATGTGAGTTGAAGCTATATTCTCAGGTAGTGAAAAGTAGGAACTCCAAGAATCTTAGAATAGAAGAATTTGGTAACATAGTCCTAGCAGCAGTGCAGTCATTTTGTCTCAGTCCTAGCACTGTTATGTATTGCTGAACCTTTCTGCTGACCAGCCTATTCTTTTCCTCTTAATCATTAGCAAGATGCAAAACTGTCTTCCCAAGGTTAGGACTTGGTAATTATTTCTAGCCCCTTAAAAATGTCTAGCCTTCATTGTTCTTCTAGGCATCTATTTTTCCAGCAATGATATACTGTTATCAATCTTCCATAACCAGTCTTCAGCCCACCAACTGGAGTCATATGATATTGGTGCCTGGGGATGTCTAGAAACAAGACTTATGTGACTTCTGTTATCTACATCAAAGAATGTAACCTCCGGACTTACTTCTTAGACCAAAAGAGCCTTAAACATACCCAGCCTCTCAGTCTTCAAGGTCACATTTGCCTACTGAATGCTAGTTATTTTCTGTCTATGGAAAGTGAATAATAAACTTTGCTTCCTTCTCCTGTCCAATTCTTTGAATTATTTCCAAGGCACCAGCTCACCTTCCCTCAGTTTACCCTGTGGAACATTGGTCTTTAGAGACTGTTTTTATATTTCCTTTATAAAACATTATAAAATATTTTCACAGATACTAAAAATTGAAGTATAAGACTAATAAATTTCCATGTTCCCATCACTCAGATCAAGAATTACTAAGATTTTTCCACGTTTGTTTCATCTATCTCCTTTTTCTTTTAAAACTTGTCCCAGACACAGTATAATTTCATCCCTGTATTCCAATAATAAATCGTCAAGAAAAGTACACATTTATTTGTAGTATTAACAGAGGAAAGACAATGAATAACACCTCCAAATACTTGAGATAATGTGTCAGTTTAAAATTTTATAGCAGATTAGTAATTATGCAAGAGAAAAAGTAATTTTTCAGGCCAATATTTAATGCTAAACTACTAATAGATTGTCACTAAAATGATACACTTCAGGAAGAAAATATGGTCAATTATCTTTATTTGTGGTAGTATCTCTATAAAGTTTCTATGAACAATGAATTAATGAATATTGTTTCAAGAGGAAATTCAAAATTAGGTTTCTCTGAGCTTCAGGGCACATTTCTGTCAACCAAAACACTGGCTGTATTATATAGGTTTGTTTGCCAATGTTCCTGTAAAATAAGCCAGTCTTCTCAGTGTTAAAAACCTGCTCTCCACATGATGCATTCCTGTATAACACTTGGGAAGTATTTTAAAGATTCTTCCACAGTTTCCTGATCTCTAGATCCTGTCTTTTATGTATATTTAACACTTTTCACACCTTATCATCTTTTGAAACACAAGACACAGTAGCCAGCCAGCACAAGTGAGAAGGACTTAACATTTCTTGACCCTTTTTGACTTTTGGCTTCACAACAACGCTGCCCATTGTAATTTTTTTTTATGGGGCATCATCTCATGAATCTGCAAGTTTAGTTGCTTTTCCATAGCTATATCACACACTATAGACGTTACTTTAGCACGTTCCTGAGTGGTCTCACATACAGCATTTCCTCTTCCTTCTCTGAATGCATGGTATTGTTGATTCATTTACATTGGACTCCCAGCCAACAGCACCAGAATTCATGCCTGAATGAAGCTTATCTAACACACACATTTTCTCCATATGGCACATCACAACCTTCATGTGCTTAGGAACCCTAGGCAGCATTTCAGCTCTGTGAGTAAGAGGCCATTTAAAACCAAAATCACACACACACACACACACACACACACACACAGAAAATGTGAAAAACATGTCTCTAAGTTAACCAAAAAAGGACGCTTGTTTATAGTCTGAGAGCAGAACCAAGAAGGAAGGGCATTGTCTTGTTCGGCCACAGCTGGAAATATGAGTGCTGTGTAACTCAAATTTTTCATCACTCTGTGTATATCCATGAATGCCTCGAAAAAGGCTGTAAATATTATTAATGTATCATAATACCAATGTAAATATTATGAAAAATACTTATTTTTAGTCTTACAAATGGTTTTAAACTGTAGGTGAATAATGAGGATCAACTTGACAGAAGAAACAAAAAGATAAAAAATTCAGTGGGTAAGTTTACTAAAGCATTGGCTCTATTAAACCATAAAAATTATACATAATTTTACATAAAAACAACTAAAGTTAAAATACTGAACAAAAATATCATATAATAGGAGAGATCAAAACTGATATTTGATATGTTTGGCAAGATAGTGATATGTAAATAAAACAAGAATGTTGAAAATTTTATTGTAATTACTTAAAAAATAAAAGTAGAATATTTTTCATTTATCAGATAAACACCAATTGAAAGAAAGTTAAGACAGCAATATGACATCAAGCAAAATGGAACACATGGAAAAATGTATTAATAGTGATAAATACTTAAATAACTTTCAACCACGTTTAATAATGAATCTGTAGTCACTTTAACATATTCTCAAATTTACATAACAAAACTAACATAATTTCAAAGGAAAAGAGTAATCTCTTAATACATGATTAACAGAAACTGACCTAATAAACAAACCAAACAAAAAAAAATAGTAAAAAAAGATTTTAATTACATGACTGAAAGCCATATAATATTATCATGCAAAGACATAATAAGTCAATATTCAGTCCGTTCAAATATATGTAGAACTTTTATAACTGATCACATTTCAATTAATTCAGAATTGATTATAAATGATCGATTGTTAAATCTTTTATTTTTATAAACGTTATTTTAAAATAATGAAATTTAATATAATACTGTAAGAAAGGGAATGGCAGTAGCAGGACACTGGCGGGGATAGGGGATGGGGACACATAGTATCAATAAGGTACCTGATCTCAAACCAGGGGAAGTAGGGACCAAAAGGAGGCATAAACTTTACCTGTACAATGGCCACTTTTCTACCTAATCTTGAATTATGCCTCACATCTTTAATAAAATAAGCTTACAGAAAAATTTTAGGTGCCATACAGTTTTCCCCATTTTTTCTTTTTATAATCATTTAAGAGTAAGTTGTTAATCTGATGCCTCATCACTCCTGGATGTTTTAGTGTGTGTTTCCTATGAATAAGGACATTCTCCCACATAGCCACAATACCATAATGAAATTCATATTAATTCATTATAAATTTAAATTGCATTTTGCCTGTCATAATAATGTCGTTTATAGCAAAATGATCAGGTTTGGAATATGCGTTACATTTAGTTGTCATGTTGTTTTAATCTCCTTTAGTATTTAACAGTTATTTCATAGCTTGGACAATTGGGAGAATTTTAGGCTAGTTATTTTGTGTCAGATTTCTCTGTGAAGCTACTGTTTTTTGCTTTCAAAATTAACAAGTGTGTTAGGAGAAGTAATTGTAATTATACAAATATTTCATTTCTATTCAAACTTTGTTTATTAGAATATTAATTGATATAAATTTGGACTCATTTTTTTGCAATTAATATTTATTTGGGTGCTCAAATTCCCCAAGTTTGGCTAATACGATCCCATTCGAGCTGGTTTTTGTGTCCTTTTGATATGTACCGATAACTCTTTGAACACTTTCTTACTTTCTGATATAAGAAGATGTACCAGACTCACCTCATCTTTTTTTCTATATTTGGTCAGAATTCAGTCATAATCTTGTTGCTTTTGAAGGAGATTGGTATTTATATATCATGCTCTGGGTGCTAAATTGCTTATTGATATGAATGATTTGCTGTGACAAGGCATTCTCTGTAAACAGAACTAGAAAATTTGTATGCATATGTGTGTATATACATATATATTCAAATTTACTTACAATTTGCTTATCATCTATCACCATATTGTAATTAATCTGCATATTGATATTTCCAATCCTATTCCAACAGGAGAGTGTCTATTTTTGTTTTCTACCTGTTCACAACTGCCTTATTAAACAGAGAGAAAACTGATTCCCATTTTTCTTAATATAACTACTGATATAATCACTCTCCCTATATACAATCAATCACTGATTACAACAGGCTCCTTCTTTCCTCATGTGATTTTCTTTTTTTTCTTTCTTTTGTTTATTTATCTATATCCTTGATTTCCAAGGCTTTAACATTGTAGAGTATTCCTCCTGCGGTTATATCTTACTCAGTATGTTTTTTCTAATTTAAGGAACACGATGAGTGTCCATAACACTGAGCATTTAAAGGATCTCTCTCCATTATATGTTTATTCTTGTCACTTAACACCAGGGAGTTACCCTAGGTTACTATATACATGTTTTGCTAATGTTTACTTTCAGTTTTCACATTCCAGTTTAATTCCAGCTTCCTTTCCTATGTATCAGAAATAATTTTATAATTTTATTGGTTCTTTATTCAATTATATTTTATAGAGCAGGAAATTAAAATTAGCCTGAACAGATACATCAATGGCTATATTTCTTTACACATAAAAGTATGTGATTTTCTTACCTGTCTGAGGCTCTTTCTTCTCATTCCATGTTGCATTTCTCTATAGGACCTCTGCTCAGGCTCTGGCACCTTGTCCCAGACTGCCAACCAGAATAAATATGTTCTTACTGCTGTTGAGCTCCCACTTAAGGCACCCCTCTACATAGACACCCTATTGAGTCTTTTTGGACTCTGACACCATATGGTAACTAGTTTCTGAGGTGACCCCTAATGGTGTCTACCTTTTGGTGTTCACAATCTTATGTGGACCCTACCAATAGGTCCATATAAGCCTAATTTAGAAATTACTAATAGCCAAATTTGGAAATTACAGGGTGTCACTTCTACTACTAGGTTATAAAAACTGTAACTTTTGTCATGGGGTATTCTTTCTTAGTAATACTCCTTTTTGCTCTCTTTCTATTCAACCAGTTGCTCCAGGGGAAAGCTTCCATGTTGTAAGAAGCTAAAGCAGATTCCCACATGGGGAAGAGCAAAAGCCTCTGGCCAACAGCCCTATGAATGAACTGAGAAATGGAGTCTTCAGCTCTAGTTGAGACTTGAGAAAACTCAAAGGAAACCTCATGAGAGTTCCTAAGTGGAAATCACAAACAGAAGCTGCTACAGTTTCCTAACTTTCAGAAACTCCATGAGATAATAAATGTGTGTAGTTTTAAGAACTAAGTTTTGGGTTCATTTATTACAAAACAGCAGATAAGCAATAAACATCCCCTGTTGGGTCTCACCCTCCAGCCTCCACATGGACAGTGCCTTCTCTTTGCCCGAGTTTTGACATATCATGACAATCCACCCCACTTATGGAAATTCTCAGCTTTCCACATGGGCTCTGACACCCTATACTGGCCTGCACCTTGCAGGGACACTTTCGTGATTGTGTCCTATTTAAATGCTTCAGACTGGTGAGTTCAAAAGTGAACTTAAAGGGAAGAAAGGGAGAAAAGGAGAGAAACAAAAACTTTAAATAATGTATTTGGAGATTTAAAATATATAGTAGAAAATAGCACAAAGAAGCCGGGCTCGGTGGCTCAGCCTGTATTCCTGCGCTTTGGGAGGCTAAGGTGAGTGGATTGCCTGAAGCCCACGGGTTCGAGACTTGCCTGGGCAACTTGGCAAGACCTCATCTCTAAAATAAATCAAAAATTTAGCCGGCATGGTAGCGCGCGCCTGTAGTTCCAGCTACTTGGAAGACTGAGGTGGAAGGATCGCCGGAGCCTAGCAGGTCGAGGCTACGGTGGCGGGGAGCAGCCACTGCACTCCAGTCTGGGTGACAGAGTGAGACTCTAACTCAAAAAAAATAAAAGAAAGAAAGAATATAGCACAAAGAAACAATACAATCTCTATCCAAAGTTGAGATAACCAGTTAAAGCAATAAAATAATTTTCAAGGATTTAATGTGCGTCTATGTAGATTGGACATAGGTATAAATTTGAATCAAAATACTTGTTCAACAAATATGGTGTGAGGGTAAAGGATAAGCCCCAAAAGTAAATGAAAAGTATTGTTAAAGTCACACATTAATGGAATGTAGAACAAATCAATAATTAAGATCAACAAAGCTAAGAGATGTTTTCATGAAAATACTAATGAAGTACATTTGCTTCTGACAAAATATATCAAAAAAGAGAATGATGCAAAATAAACATTAAAAATTTAAAGCAGGAAGAACTATAGACAGAGTAGATTTTTTTTCAAACTCATAATAAAAAATATAAAAACTTGATAACATTAAATCTGAACATTAGCAATTGTTAGTTTCTATAACTTTGTATGTATAATGTGTACTTCATGCAATAGATCATATTTGCATTTAACTTACCAGACCTGATTTAAGACGCATATAAAATTCTCATTGACTTATAATCATAAAATAATTTGAAATGATGTTTCAATATCTATTTGGTACACACACAAACACAAAACCATACATCCCTTCAAAGCACAAAACACACACACACAAAACTCCACATGCCTTCAAAATGTCTTAGTGGTTCTATAGCTTAGTTCTAACAATCTACCAAAATTCTTATTATCAAAAAATATATAGAAAGGGGTAAACAATGGAAAGTTCTTCAACTTATTTTAGGAGGCAGACACATCAATCCAAGAAAGGTACTAAACACAATATTAGCAAACCAAATCTGACTGTAAATATGTAAATATACAAGCACTGAATAAAATTTAGCATTTCATCATTTAAAAGGAAAAGTCTCATAGGCAACAGGTCATAGGAGGCTGTATCCATTATCTGACAGTGTCTTTAACATAAACATGCATTATTTAAATTATAAAAGTAAAAGATATTCTCTTTAAATGTCAGAAATAAAATGTGAACTTTTTAAAATGATTTTATTCAACATTGAACTAGCTAGTAAACTAGGTAAAAGAAAATAAATAAAATTACATTAAATATGGAAAAAGTAAGCAAAATTACAATCATTTAATATTATACCACTGTTTATAAAGAATAGGCACGATATCTACAGAAAAATATAAAATCAATAGAAAATTTCAGGTAGCTATAAGATTAATATTTAAATATGTTTAAATTATAATTAACAATATCATAACAAGAATAGCTATTATTTATTGCTACTTATAGCATTTATTTCCATGTTAATAAATATAGATATCATTTACAATAACAAAAAAATAGAAATACAACAAAGACCCAAGGAAAAAGATAGTATAATCATGATTGAAAATTCTCAAGACCTGCCCGGGCAGCGAGACCTCATCTCTACAATAAATCAAAAAATCAGCTGGGCGTGGTAGCACATGCCTGTAATTCCGGCTACTCGGAAGGCTGAGGCGGAAAGATCGCTGGAGCCCAGCGGGTCGAGGCTGCGGTGGCCAGGAGCGGCCACTGCACTCCAGTCTGGGAGACGGAGTGAGACTCCAACTCAAAAAAAGAAAAAAAAGAAGAAAGAAAATTCTCAATATTATAAAGATGAAAATTATTTGCAATTTGATATGTAAAGTTACTCCAATTTTTATTAAATCCCAATAGGAATTTCCAGTGGACTTGATGGAATGGAATGAAATGTAATAATAAAGTGTAAAAGAGAAATACCAAGAGAATTCTGAAGATGGAAGAATGGAAGAAATAGGAAGGTAAGTAGGATGGAGATGGTAACAGATTTCCCAGCTAGAAATCAAAATTTAACATAAAGTTATAATTTCTTCCATGACAAATGGGTTATTTATATTTTTATTTACAACAATTTATTGTTTATCCAGTCACATTAGCATTTTTATGCTTACTATCAATAAGATGTATTAGTTTGTAAAGTTGTCATAACAAAGTACTACTGACTGGTGACTTAAATGTCCAGTACAATAAAGGAAGCACAGAAACAGATCCTTGTTATGATATGAACTTTAGGTATAGGATAAAAAATATATTAAACAATCCACTCTAGAAAATCTTTAATACACGTTTTAAAAATGCATAGTATTATTGACTATACTAAAATAAATTATAGGTAGGTTAAAAATTAAGAATTTTGGTGAAAATATGAGTGAACATGTTTATAAGCTTAGGAATAGAAAATACTATTTTTTATTTTAAGAATGTGGGGTACAATTCAGGATTAGCTACATAAGTGGTCCTCATACAGGTAATGTTTGGACCATCCTTTGGTCCCCACTTTCCTGGTTTGAGATAAGCACCTTATTGATGTTATGTTATCTCCCTCCCTCTCCTGGAAGTTTTCTTTCTTTTCTTTTCTTTTCTTTTTTTTTTTTTTTGTTAGAGTTGGAGTCTCACTCTGTCACCCTGACTGGAGTGCACCGCAACCTCGACCTGCCGGACTCCGGCGATCCTTGCGCCTCAACCTTCCGAGTAGCCGGAATTACAGGCGTGCGCTGCCACGCCCGGCTACTTTTTTGATTTATTGTAGAGATGAGGTCTCGCCTGCCCAGGCGGGTCTCAAACCCACGGGCTCAGGCAATCCACTCACCTCAGCCTCCCAAAGGCTCGGGATTACAGGCTGAGACACCGAATCCAGTTGGAAGTTTTCTTTTACTGCCAGTGTCTTTCTCATAGCATTATGATAAATGTTTATGGTCTGCTTATGAGTGAGAACATGTGGTACTCAGTTCTCTGTGTCTGTAATAGATCACTGAGTATAATAGGCTCTAAATCCATTCAAGTTGCTGCGAAGTCCATAATTTTGTTCTTCTTTATGGCTGCGAAATATTCCCTTGTATATATGTACCACGATTTTTTAATCCATTCCACGTTTGATGGTTCATGTTTTTGCTATTGCAAATAATGGCTGTAGTAAACATGCGTGTGCAGGTTTCTTTTTAGTAGAATGATTTGAATTCCCCTGGTTATATTCCCAGAAGAGGAATCGCTGGGTCATATCTTTTAGGAATGGTCACACTGTTTTCCATAGAAGTTGTATTAGCTTACAATCCTACCAACAATATGGAAGCATTCCCTTTTCCTCCTCATCCTTCCCAGTATCTGTTGTTTTTTGACTTGTTGATGATGACCATCCTGACTGGAGTTAGGCGGTATGTCAATGTGCTTTAATGTGCATTTCTTTGCATTTCTTTGAGACTGAGAATTTTTTCATGTATCTGATGGCTGCTTGTACGTCTTCTTTTAAGAAATCTCTATTTATATATTTTGCCCACTGTTTAATAGGGCTGTTTGTTATTTTTTTCCTTTTGGCACTTTTGAGTTCCTTATAGATCCTGAATGTTAGACCTTTGTCAGATACACAGCTGACAAATATTTTTTTCCCAGACTATAGGTTGTCTCCCTGTCTCCGTGGTTTCTTTTGCTTTGCAGAAGCTTGTCAGTTTGATGAGTTCTCATTTGTCTATCTTATCTCTTATGTCATACCTAATCCTGATACTCCATATCCTTAAAATATAAACAAACAAGTAAATCACAGTGAGTTAGTAGTAGCTTACTTTTAGCCAATTGAATGGCTAAAATGAAAAAAAAAAAAGAATGACAATATCAAGGACTGACTAGGATGCAGAAAACTAAGAACTTTTATACATCACTGGTGAGATTACAAAGTAGTACAATTATTTTGGAAAAGTAGGCACCATTAAAGTTATATATACTTATTCTCTGACCCAGCAATTCCATTTCAAGGTTAATAAATCTTTAGCTTTATTCATAATAGTAAAATATGGGCAGCAACTCAGGTGTCTAAAAGTAGATAGTGAAACTTTGGTATGTTCATGTAATGGAAATTTACTTAACAATAAAAATAAGTTAACCATTGATATACACATGAATAAATCTTATGAATGAATCTAAAAGCATTCTATTGAGTCAAAGAAGTTGGACACAAATTATACAAATTATACACATTGTATACTTCCATTTATGCAAACTTATAGAACACTTAATTTAATTCAAGGTAATAAAAAATTAAACAGTGCTTGTGTTCATTTCAATAGATGAAAAAAAATGAATGGTGATGCTCTCCATGGAGGAGGAAAGGTATTGCCTTGCTTTGAAGGAGAACAAGGGAACCTTTTGAGATTGTGAAAATATTTTGTATCTTGATTTAGGTGGTTGGTGGTTATAATGATGCATATATTTTCAGATGTCACCAACCTATATATTTCGTATAAATGTATTTTATTTTATGTAAGTATACCTAGTTTAAAAAAAGATGTTTGAGAAAAATAAATCCAACTATAGTCAATGTAGTCTCAAATGGGATGTAGCCAGTTTTCTTGACTTCATCTACAGTTTGAGTCAAGGATCCAAGATAATAAAATTTATTGGCTAAACCATGACCCCTGATTGTCTGGAAACCTGAAGTGTCTGTGGGCAAATAAGACTTCTAATATCACACACACACAAAAAGAAAATAATTCCTTAGATAACACCAAAGCCACATAGTATGTATAGATGTGTGATTACATCAAAATTAAATATTCTGTATGGCAGAATACACCAAAAACAAACTAAAAAGATAAGAAGCAGATGTGTTGAAAATACTTGAATTAATATAAAAGATAAAAACTTCCCCAAAACAATAAGAAAAGACAAATAACATTTTTTAAAAGTAGGAGAGTAGGCCTTGTGACACAGGAAAAATGAATTAAAAAATCACTGAAATGTGCTAGATTCTCTAGTAGTCAAGATAGTGCAAACCAGATTAATATTAAGTATTATTTTTACACTGATCATGTTGAAAAAATTTGACAAATCTAATGAAATCCAATGTTGGCAATGATATGGTAAATGTTTTTAAAACCCATCTGATAAGAATGTAAATGGATATAATCAATTTGGGGAGTGACTTGTTAATATCTGCTAAAGTTTCCAGAATAAATCCCACTTAATCATGATGAAGGATAGTTGTATGTATTACTGAAATTGATTTGAAAATTTTGTTAAGGATTTGTGTATCAAAGTTCACTAGGGACATTGGTCTGTGATTCTCTTACCCTTGATATCTTCAATTTTTGTGTTAGTGTAATATTGTTGTAATAAAATGATTTAGGAAACATTTTCTTCTTCACTTTCTAAAAAAGTTTTGTAAGGGTGTTGATATGTGTCCATGAAGTGAGTGATAAAATTCACCAGTGAATTGTGTGTGTGTGTGGGGGGGGGATAATTTAACTAAAAATTCAAATTCTTTAATTGATATAAGATTATTAATGCCTTCTCTTTATTCCTGGAATCTTTTATAATTTCTAAATGTTTGCCCATATTGATAACTTGTCAAATTTATTGTCATAAAGTTGTTTATACTATCCTTCGTTTTCCTTTTAAGGCCAGTAAGACATGTAGTGATATCCTCTTTTTCATTCCTGATATTGACAATTTATGGCTTTTCTGTTCTTTTCCTAATAAGAATATCTAGAATAAGAATAAGAATACCTATTTATGTTATTGATCTTTTAAAATAACAGATTTTGGTTAATTAATTTCCTCTTTCTTTTCTTTTCTTTCTTCATTTTTTGTTTCACTCTCATTGATTCCTGCTCTTATCTTTTTCCTTCCAGTTACTTTAGGTTTAGATTTAACTTTCTCCTCTTCTTTCAATCCCCTAAGGTGAGAACTCTGAATATTGATTTTGTATATTTCCCCTTTTTCCTAATATAAGCAATGATTTAGCAGCACTTCACAAATTTTTACAGGTTATATTTTCATCTTCATTCAGATAAAAGTCTTTCCCAATTTCTCGTGTGATTTATTCCATGACTTATTGATTATTTTTAAGTATATTTTAAAATTGTAATTATTCACTGTTTTTCTAATCACTTTAGCATTTTTATGATAAGGGGCATTTATTTGCTAGGATTACCATAACAAAATTCCATGGGTTGGTGGCTTAAACAATAGGAATGTGTTTTCTCACAGTTCTGGGGGCAAGAATTCAAGATAAAGTCTGCTTCTTCTGAGCCTCTCTCCTTGGCTTGTGGATGGTTACCCTCTTGATGACTCTTCACAAGGTATTTTCTCTTTGGAACGTATCTTTCATGTCTTTCTTGTGTGTTCTAATCTCTTCTTATAAGAAAACTAAACATAATACATTACAGTCCCATCTTAATTGCTTTATGTTAAATTAATCACTTCCTTAAAGATCTAGTATCCTTATAGAGTTACATTGTGAGGTACTGGGTGTTGGGACTTCAACATATGAATTTCAGGGGACTCAGCCAATCACTTATGGTAAACTTTGTATGTAAATTTTCTTTTAATCTATCTGTATCTTTATAAGTGCGTCTCTTGCGAACAGCACATAGTTTTGTTTGCTGTTTTTATGTGTGTGTTTATTTTTAACTTTTAATGGAGACGTTTGTTCTATTTTCTTTTCTTTTACAAGTAACACATTTTTTCAATGTATATATTTAAAGTATACATGATGTTTTATTATTCATACAGATATGTACAGTAAAATGACTACCACAGGTAAGCAAATTAGTATATTGAAAGAAATAACTTTCAATAATTACCATCTTTTCTTTTTGTAGTGAGAACCCCTAAAGTCTACTCTCTTAACAAATTTTCAATATATAATGCAATATTATTAACTGTAGTTTTCCTGCAGTACAGTGGATCTCTAGTCTTTTTCATCCTACATAACCACTAATTTGTGTCCTCTGACTACATCTCCACATTTGGTCTACCCCTTCTCCACCATAGCTACTCTTTCTATATGTTCACTTTTTTATATCCTACATATAAATGCAATCATAGAGTATTTTTCTTTTTATGCCTAGATTATTTCACTTAGCATAATGTTTTCTATTTAATCCGTATTGTTGTAGATGCCAGGATTTTCTTCTTTTTAAGGATAAATACTACTCTATATATGTTATTGTCATATTTTGATGAATATTTAGGTTGCTTTCATATCTTGGCTACTGTGAATAATGTCGTAGTGGACATGAGAGCTCTGACACTTCTACAGGTAGAGTAATCACTGGGTCATACTGTAGTGCTGTTTTTAATTTTTTGAAGAGCTGTTATACTGTATTCTAGAATTACAATGTTAATTTATGTTCTTTATGTTCCCACCAACAATGTATAAGAGTTTCTTTTTCTCCACCCTCTTGTCTTTTTGATAATAGCCATCTTAACAAATGTTCAGTGATATTTCATAGCTTTGATTTGCATTTCCCTGATGATTAGTGAAGTTGAGTACTTTTTCACATACGTGTTGGCCACGTTTGTGTCTTCTTTAAGAAAATATCTATTCAAGTTCTTTTAAATAGGATATCTATTATTTATTTAGACATTGAGTTCTGTGAATCCCTTATATATTTTGAATATTAATCTCTTATCAGATATATGGCTTACAAACATTTTCATTCAATCTGTAATTGTTTTTTAACTTGAATAACTCTTTTCTTTGCTGTATAGAAGAGGTTTAGTTTGCTGTGATCCCATTTATTTTTGCTTTTGCTGCCTGAGGTTTTGGAATGATACTCAAAAAATCATTACAAAGTCAATATCAGAGAGATTTTCTCTTATACTTTCTTCAAGGAGTTTAATGGTTTCAAGTCTTTCAGTTATATCTTAAATTAGTTTGTGTTGATTTTTGTGTATGGTGCAAAATCAATGTACAAGTTTATTATTCTGCATAGAATATCCAGTTTTTCTAACACCACTTATTGAAGAGTTATCCTTTCTCCATTGTTTGTTCTTGGCATCCATGTAAAAGATCAGGTGACCATAATTAATATGTTTATTTCTGGACTCTCTATTCACTTCAATTGGTGTATGTGTCTCTTTTGTGCTACTATGCATCTGTGTGGATTGCTATAGATTTATAATATATTTTGAAATGAAAAAATTTGGTGCTTTCAGTTTTTTATTTTTATTCATGACTGTTTTCACTATTTGGAATATTTTTGGTTTCATATGAATTTTCCAAATTGTTTTTCTATTTTTGTGAAAAATGTTAATAGAATTTTGACAAAGATTGTAACAAATCTGTATACTGCTTTGGGTACTATGGTACTTTTAACAATATTAAGAGATGCAAGATTAGTTTATAATATATATACATCAATCAATGTGATAAATCACATTAATAGAATGAAAAATAAAAATCACATGATCATCTTAATAGATGCATAAAAGGCAGTTGACAAATTTTAACATTTTCACATGATTAAAACTCTCAACAAAAAGGTCATAAAGGCATAAAGTAAAACTTTCCCAACATAACAAGGGCATTTATTAAAAATACACAGATATTATCTTAATGAATGAAAAAAATCAGAAAATGTTTCTTCTAAGATTGGCGAGGATGGCCACTCTTGACACATCTACCAACATATTACTATAAATACTAGCAAGCATAATCAGTCAAGGAAAAAAAAAGTTACTCAAATCAAAAAAGAAAAAAGTAAAATTGCCCTTGTTTGAAGATGGCATGATCTTATACATAGAAAATCCAAAGGACCTCCATAAAACACTAATAGAACTAATAAATAAATTCAGTTAAGCAGCAAGATGCAACATCAACATGCATGAATTATTTGTATTTCTTTACACCAATTATGAACAATCAGAAGTATAATATCAAGAAAATAATCCCATTTATAATAGCATCAAGAAGAATAAAATAATTAGGAATAAATTTAATCTAAGAATTAAAAGACTTGTACACTGAAAGCTATACAACACCTTTGAAAGAAACTGAAGAAGACACAAATAAATAGAAGGACAGCAGATACTCTATTTCTAATTAATTAAATCATTGAAATGGTTGACTTTAAGTCTACAATTTTATTAGCATTTTCTTCTTGTCTCCTCTATTTTTGATTTGCTGTTCTTCCTTTACTGCCCTTTTATAGGTTATTTTTAGAATTTTACTTTTGATTTTTAAATTCATTAAATGTACCTTATTTATTGTTTATTTGTTAATTGAGATAAAACAATATACATCCTTAATTTTTCACAATTTACTTGCAATTCATGTTATACTGCTTCACATGCAGTATAGCAATCTTTCAAATGTATAGAGTATAGGTTCATATCCTCCTATTTTTTATGGTATAATTTAAATAAACACTGCAAAATTTTACTTTTGAGAATTATATGGTTTATAAAGTAATTAGAATGAAAAGGGCAAAAAGAATCAGTATTTTACCTTTTGGCAAGATGGCGACGGGGCAGCTTGATCTGTGAGACTCTCCACTAAGGAGAACAAAAATAGACTCTGGTTCTCTCCCCCAAGGCTGCAAATCCCATAATCGGCAGCCTGCTCTTCACGTGGAGCCGTGGACTTTGCTGGGGCATCACCACGGTCTGGGCAGCTACTATGGCTGCTGCTGCCGCCGCTGCCACCACAACCAGCAGCCATTCCACATTGCACCACCGGTGCCTGAGGTGAGCCATAGCCATGACCTCCACTGCCTCCGAGGCAGCCATTACACATCATGCAGCTGGTGCGTGAGGTGATCCACAACTTCAGACCTTGAAGCCCCTGCAAACAAGATCTGTTGAGGTCTGCTGCCACCGGTCTGCTGCCACAGGGTCTGTCCTGCCGGGCCGTGGGTCTCCTCCTGTGTGCCTTGAGGCAACATCTCTCTCCCCTTAGGGGCAGGTGAGGAGCTGAGATAAAGATCATCTGGAGAGAGGGATAACACCACCTGCTGGCAATTCAAAGTAACAGCACCGAAAGGGGAAAAAATGGAAGTCTGACAGACACAGGCCAGATCTGAGTGGTGAATGGGGCAGTCGTGAACTGAGTGATAATCTGAACTGCCCTTCACAACAGGCCAGGGGCAACTGATCCAAACTGTGAATACACTTTCCAGCCTGAAAACACAGCTAGAAATCAGAGCTGAAAGAACATTCTACTTAAACGAAAAGTCTCAGAGTGTGCTCGATTGGTTCTGTTAGTCTACTGACTTGATTCTATTCCTTCTGTTTTATTCCCCCTGCCCCTTTTTTTCCTCCTTCTTTTCCCTCTTTTCTTCTCTCTGTAAACCATATCTTTGTCTAGAAGAACAGCACACCAATAAGGAGGTTGGTAAGCTTGTATGTTAGTAACATTGTATGTTTTAGTTTTTTTTTTTTTTTGTATGGGAGTTGGTTAGCTTGTACCTGTGGTCTATTGTTTTTATATGTTTCGATTTTTGTATCTCTCTCCATTTGTTGGTACATTCATCTGTTTTCACCCTTACTCCACTCTCTCTCTGCCAACCTCTACCCCCACTGCCTGCTCCATTCTCTTCCCTCTGTTAACATTTTATTTCAGGGAGTAAACCTACAACCCCACTGCATGGACAGATTCCAAGGCAGTGGGAAGTGGGTTTCAGATTATTCATATGCCTGTTGGTGGATACCAAGACCTGCAGATAGACTTGAATCACAGTTCCCCCCTTAAGTAAATCGCAAAACTGCAAAAAGGACCACCTCCAACCTACAGTGGAATTCCAGAATTGAACAAAGTAAGAGGACATACATAAAGAAGAATAGGAGATTGAACAAACAGAAGTAAAAACAACCCTTCCACCACTGAATAACAATTAAAGAAGACAGGGACGTAGAGGGAAGGAAAAAGTAGGGAAGGGAAAACAACAACAACAACAAAAACTGCACAAATGAAGAAAAACCAAAAGAAGAATATAGGTCTCACTCAGACCCCTGGGAGGTCAGATACTGAGAAAACAGACTTCGGAACAGAAACAATGAAGAGCCCCCAGAATGACTGATCACATGAAACAAACCCAGACATCAAGACATTAATAGAGAGAATTTTAAAAAGTGAGGAGAGACAAGAGGAAAATAGAAAGGAGCTGATGTCAGAAATAACAGCAGTAAAGAATACTGTGATGGAAATAAATAACAAACTAGTAAGCATGGAAAGCAGAATTAGCCAAGCAGAAGAAAGAATCTCAGAGCTCAAAGACCAAAGCACAGAACTAACACAAACTATCAAAAGCATAGAAAAGAAGCTCAAAAAGACTGAACAAAACCTTCAAGAAATGAATGATTACTTCAAGAGACTGAACCTAAGAGTAATTGGACTTCCTGAGGCAGAGAGAGAAACAGAGGCCATACTGGAACAAACATTTCATGAAATCATTCAAGAAAACTCCCCTCATCTCATCACTGATGCAAAAATTCAAACACAAGACATTCAGAGAACCCCGGCAAGACAAAAAATGAGAAGACCAACTCCCAGACACATAATAATTCACCTAAACAAAGTAGGTATAAAAGAAAAAATCCTAAAGTCAGCAAGAGAAAAAGGTCAGACTACTTATCATGGAAGACCAATTAGAATAGCAGCAGATTTATCTACAGAAACCCTCCAGGCTAGGAGAGCTTGGAGTCCTATCTTCAAAGTTCTAAAAGATAAACAATTTCAACTAAGAATAACCTACCCAGTCAAGCTAAGCTTCATCAGTGAGAGATTATTGAAATCTTTCCCAGATATCCAATCCCTAAGAAACTACACTGCCACCAGACCACCTCTACAAGAAACACTTAAGAAAGTATTGAACACAGAAGAAAAGGAAAAAAGAACAATGTTCTTCACAAGAGTACAGGCAAAAGACTAAAAACACACATGAACCAACTCCAGAACCAAAAGAAAGACAACACACAAACAGAAAGAACAACAACTCTGTAAGAACATTATGATAGGGATCAACTCTCACATTTCAATAATTAGCTTGAATGTGAATGGACTAAATGAACCACTGAAAAGACATAGAATGGCAAAATGGATAAAATATCACCAGACAATAATTTATTGCCTTCAAGAGACTCACCTCACTAGAAACGACACTCACAGACTCAAAGTAAGAGGATGGGAAACAAATTTTCAGGCAAACGGAACACAAAAGAAAGGAGGAGTCGCGATCTTAATCTCAGATAAAATACCATTTAAGCTATCAAAAATCAAAAAAGATACAGATGGCCACTACATAATGATAAAAGGTTCAATTCATCAACAAGAAATATCCATCCTAAACATATATGCACCCAACATAGGAGCACCAACTTTCATAAAGCAGCTTCTGGGAAAACTAAAAAAAGATATCGACTCCAACACCATCATAGCTGGGGACTTCAATACCCCACTCACAACCCAGACAGATCATCAAGACAAAAAAATCAGCAATGAGATCTCAATGTGACTCTTGACCAAATGGACTTAATTGATACCTACAGAACACTCCATCCAAAGACCACAGAATATACATTCTATTCATCACCACTTGGAGTGTACTCAAAGATCAAACACATACTTGGCCATAAATCAAGTATAAGCAAATTTAAAAGGACTGAAATTTTACCATGTACCTTCTCAGACCACAGTGGAATAAAAATAAACATTAACACCAACAAAGTTCCCCAAAACTCACAAAGACATGGACACTAAACAGCATGATGCTAAACAACTCCTGGGTCAACAATGAAATCAAAACAGAGATTAAAAGGTACATGGAAACAAATGAAAATGAAGAAACATCTTACCAATATCTCTGGGATGCCATGAAAACTGTAGTAAGAGGGGAATTTATATCCCTGCAAATGCACATGAAGTAAATGGAAGAATCACAAATTAATAGCATAACAAGCAACTAAAGAAAGCTGGAAAAGCAAGACCACCAAAACCCTAATTTCAGCAGAAGAATGCAGATCACCAAAATAAAAGCCCAAATCCAGGACATAGAAGACAAAATGATAATACAAAAAATCAGTGAAACAAAAAGCTGATTCTTCAAAAGGATAAACAAGATAGAGGGTCCCCTGGCTAGACTGACCAAGAAAAAGAGAGAAAAGCCAAATAAACACTATCAGAAGCATAAAAGATGAAGTCACATCTGACTCCTAAGAAATACAAAAGATCATTAGAGACTACTATGTACACTTGTATGGAAAGAAACTTGAAAACCTTAAGGAAATGAAGGACTTTCTGACATCTCACAAACTGCCTAGGTTGAAACAAGAAGAAATTGAGACCCTAAATATACCAATAACAATCAAGGAAATTGACTACATAATTAGAAAACTACTTACAAAAAAAAGCCCAGGTCCAGATGGCTTTCCAGCAGAATTTTACAAGACATTTAAGGAGGAGCTGATACCAATCCTACTGAAGGTATTCCAGGTGATTGAGAAAGATGGAATTCTACCCAAATCATTTTATGAAGCTAATATCACATTGATACCCAAGCCAGGTAAAGACCCAACAACG
Organism: Carlito syrichta; assembly: GCF_000164805.1. Classification (NCBI taxonomy): domain Eukaryota; kingdom Metazoa; phylum Chordata; class Mammalia; order Primates; family Tarsiidae; genus Carlito; species Carlito syrichta. The sequence continues at coordinate 44,812 of NW_007255761.1, read as the reverse complement.
AAAGAGAACTACAGGCCAATATCTTTGATGAATATAGATGATAAAATTCTCAACAAGATCCTAGCAAACCGGATTCAACAACACATGTCAAAAATCATCCATCATGACCAAGTAGGCTTCATCCCTGGGATGCAAGGCTGGTTCAACATTCGTAAAACCATAAATGTAATTAAATACATCAATAGATGTCAAAACAAAAACCACATGATTATATCATTAGATGCAGAAAAAGCTTTTGATAAAAGTCAGCACCCTTCTTGATAAAACATCTAGGCATACAGGGAACATACCTCAAAATAGTAAAAACCGTCGACGAGAAACCCACAGCCAGCATACTCCTAAACAGACAAAAATTGGAACCATTTCCCCTGAAAACTGGAATCAGACAAAGATGCCCACTCTCACCCTTCCTGTTTAATATAGTATTGGAAGTCCTGGCTAGAGCAATCAGACAATAGAAGGTAATCAGGGGTTTCCAAATAGGAAAAGAGGAAGTCAAGTTATCTCTCTTTTCAGATGACATGATTGTGTACCTTGAAAACCCAAGAGAATCTGTCAAAAACCTCCTTACACTGATAGAGGGCTTTGGCAAACTCTCAGAATATAAAATAAATGTACAAAAGACAATCCCATTTCTTTATACCAATAATAAACAAATAGAAACCCAAATAAAAAGCACAATTCCATTCACAATAGCCACAATAAAATGAAATACCTTGGCATCTTCCTAATGAGAGATGTGAAAAACCTTTACAATGGAAACTACAAAACACTGCTCAAAGAAATCAAAGATGACACAAACAAGTGGCAAAATATTCCATGCTCATGGATTGGAAGAATAAACATTGTGAAGATGTCCATCCTACCTAAGGGAATCTACAGATTTAATGCGATACCCACCAAATTACCAGCAATATTCTTCTCAGACCTTCAAAAAACAATACAGGAATTCATATGGAAACACAAACGACCAAGAATAGCCAGAACAATCCTCAACAAAAAAAAACAAAGCAGGTGGTATCACATTACTAGACTTCAAACTTTACTATAAAGCTACAATCATCAAAACAACTTTGTATTGGTACAAAAACAGGCATATAGACCAATGAAATAGAATTGAGATTCCAGAAGCTAAACCTCAATTTCTCAACCAACTCATTTTCGACAAAGCCTCTACCATCTACCACTGGGAAGAGGAGAACCTATTCAATAAATGGTGCTGGGAAAACTGACTGACCACATGCAGAAGACTCAGACAAGACCCCTATCTGTCCTAATACACAAAAATTAACTCTAAATGGATCAGATACCTAAATGTAAAACCTCAAACCATAAGAACCTTAGAAAATGAAAGACACACCCTTATGGAAATTGGAACTGGCATCCAATTCCTGAACAAAACCCAAAACCCACAGGCCATAAGAGATAATATAGACAAGTGGGACCTCATTAAACTGACAAGCTTCTGCAAAGCCAAAGAAACCATCAAGATAGCAGGGAGACAGCCTACAGACTGGTAAAAAGTATTTGCCAACTCCAGGTCTGACAAAGGCTTGGATCTACAAGGAACTCAAACGTGCTGAAAAGAAAAAAAACAAACAACCCCATTATAAAATGGGCAAAAGATATGAACAGATACTTCTCAAAGGAAGACATCTGAGCAGCCAACAGACACACGAAGAAATGTTCAACTTCACTAATCATCAAGGAGATGCAAATCAAAACCACACTGAGATACCACCTAACTCCAGTCAGAATGGCAATTATTAATAACAAAAATAACAGTTGCTGGAGAGGGTGTGGTGAAAAGGGAACACTCCTACACTGTTGGTGGGAGTGCAAACTGGTGCAACCTCTGTGGAAAACAGTGTGGCAATTCCTAAAAGCTCTAAATATCAATCTTCCATATGACCCTGCAAACCCCCTACTGGGAATATACCCGGAAGAACTCAAATCACCCTACTAAAAAGATACCTGCACACGTATGTTTATCACAGTGTTGTTCACAATAGCAAGAACTTGGAATCAACCATGCTGTCCATCAATAGAGGACTGTATTTAAAAAATGTGGTGCATATACACGATGGAATACTACACAGCCATAAAAAAGAACAAAATCATGGACTTTGCAGCAACCTGGATGGAACTAGAGTCAATAATACTGAGTGACCTCTCACAGAAACAAAGATCTGAGTATCACATGTTCTCACTCATATAGCGGATCTTGAACATTCACTATAATACTAAAAAAAAAAAAAAAAAAAGACTGACAGTGGTGGGAAACTATGGGGGTGGAGAGAATGGGAGGTGGGATTAGTCAATATCTGTCTGGGGATGGGAAGACACCCGTTATCAACAAGGGTGCCTGAACAAAGCATATTTGTATACCTAACCCTAAACCCTACCCCACAATATCAAAATAAAAAAATATTGATATAAATAAATAAATAAGTAAAATGGGGGAAAAATCAGTATTTTACATTAATTGGACATTTAGTATTTCTGATGCTATTAATTGATTGATTTGCTGGAGAATTTCAGTTTCTACTTCTGTCATTTTCCATAAACTTAAATGATTTTCTTTTTTATTTGTGCATATCCCATCACAAGGAATTCTCATAGTTTTTTTAAACTGAAAATATCTTTTCTATACTTAATTTTTGAAGGATTATTTTTGCTGGATATCAACTGCTGATTTGACAGTTGTTTTATTTTCTTTTAGCACTTTAAAAATGTTACTTCTTTTTGTCTCTATGGTTTCTTTTAAAAGTCTAGGCATTAATTAGAGCACTCTTTCTTACCTGCAATGGAATCCTTTTCTCTTGAAGCTTTCAAGATTAGCCTATAACATTTAGCTTTCAATATTGTGACTTGGCTGAAATTTGTTTTTTCATTTAGTTGTATTCATTAAGCCTATTGCATCTGTAAATGTTTACTCTTCATCAAATTTTGGAGACTTTCTTGTATGCTACTTCAAATAGTATTTTCTGATCAATTTTTCTCTCTTCACTTCTAGGATCCAATTACATGTATGTTAGACCATGTAATACTATCAACAGTTCTCTAAGTCTCTATTTTCTCAAAATATTTAAAGTATTTTTTCTCTCTTTTATTCATGTTCGATTACTCCAGTGATCAATGCTCAAAGACTTTCATTACTCTGTCTATTGGACAATTAAGTCTATACAACTATTTATTTTTTTACCTTAGCAATTGTATATTATAATTTGAAATCCAATTTGGATCTTTTAAAATTGTATTTATCTACTGAAGTGTCCTATATTTTCATTCACTAGGAGCATATTTTGTCTAACTTTATTTAGGTAGACATAATAACCAATTGAACAATTCTCTTGTAAAAGGTCTTCATCTGACTGATACCAGTATTGGGCTTAATTCACTTTCTTTAATTTTGAGAATTTTTTGATCCTCAGTATTCAAATGTTGTGTAAATTTGGATTACATACTGAACCTTATGGATATTATATTTTAGATAGTTGAATTTTGTTTTTGCTTTTTAACGAGTATTGATTCTTTAGGTTTATCATGACTGCCTTTAATTGCATAACTGGTTTTTAGCAACTCTAGTCTCAGAACAGATTTTTGTCTTTATCTGAGATGCCCTAGGTCTGTTTAGCTTATACATAGTTCTGAGGTGAACCAGAGATGTAGATATGAATAATTTGGGGATATCTTTCTGCATTTTTTCTTTTGAGAATTACACTACTTTCTTCAGCAATTGCAGTTTCCCTGGTTTCAATTTTCTGGTTGCCCAGGACTGAATGATTGCAGTTTGTCCAACTCTATTGGTGGCATATTTTGCATCAATGCCACTGTTTTCATTCAGGCTATACTAACTATGATTAGTTCAGGCTGAAAACTACCAAGGATGTGACTCACTTGTCCTACTTCTTCTAAAGGAGTCTACACTCCCCATGACAATCTCTCTCTTCATTCATTTCCCTAGTACCTTCAGATAATTATTTTTGTTTTATATTTGCATATTGTAGTTTTGTGGGTTTTTTAAAATTTGAACATATAGTTTATTTAGAAAGTGAAATAGAAAGAGAGAGAAACAGGAGATTCACTTCTTTGAGGTAGAGGAGGTGGGTCAAAGCTTAAGAAAACATGGCCACACTATAGCTTAGTAAGGTAATGGCATGAGTTTTTGTTTGTTTGTTTGTTTGTTTTTTGTTTTCCTGCTGACTGGCAGTTACTTTTATGGTTTAAAGTCCTTATACCCAATAGTAAATGTGATTATCACACTTTTAAAATTTTAGTTGTCTTTTTACCATGTATTTTTACCAAGTCCTGATTCCTTCGATTCTTTCTTATTTTATTCTATATTCTTCTCTTTTACAATATAAGCTACAAATTATATTTTTAATTTTTTCAGTGGTTACTTAAATACACACATGGATATGCCACACATATTTTCTACTAGTTACTCAGTGCTTGTGTCCTGCTACTAAATATAACAAGACTCTTTTCTGCTTTAAATACACTTAATTATCCAATCACATGCTCTTGGTTATTTATGTCTCGGATTTTAGTTTTAAATATAGATTGTATAGTTATTTGATACCACATAGTTATTGAGATTTATGAAGAAAATTTGCTCAGTTATTTTCTTGATTATTTTCTCCTTGTTTTACATGCATTAATTTCCTCCTATTGGAAGTCTATCCTTTTGGAATTATTCTATTGAAGTGGTAACTTATAATAGCTCTTGTTTATTTGTTTTGTTTCTTCATACTCATTATTGATGAAAGTATAGCTGGTGGGTTGAGAAGATGGTGGCCGAGTCAGTCAGACTATATAAGTTCCCATGTGAGTGTGTAAGTGTATCAAAACTTTTGTGTATGTGGTGGTGAGCAAGTGGGAGTGTGAGTGGCTCACTGACTGAGGGCTAGGGAGCTAGTGGCCAGGGCTCTCCTAGTGTAGTGGCTGGTGCAGCAGCTGCTGGATTTGGACCCTAGTGATTTCTGGGATGCAGAAGCCCAGTGTCATTTTTTTAAATCAACAAAACCCTTCCTGGGAAGAAAATACTGAGAGAGACTGACTAAGTAGGGGCTCGTGAGCAAGTGGCCAGGGCCCTAGTGCAACAGCTGATGCTGCAGCTTCTTTGCTTGGTCCCTGGCTCTTCCCAGGTCATAAAAGTTGAGTGCCATTTTTAAAAAATGGACAAAAGTTGTCCTGTGAAGTGGCAGGGACAGACTACCCTGCCTCACCACTGCAGCAGGAGAGACTGCCAGCTTGAGGCTTTGCCTCACCACTTCAGTGCCTGGTAGAGCACTGACAGCAGGGGCTGTGGATAGAGTCCAGAAGTGGAGTCCCATGAAGGAGGACAGGAGAGACATCCCACTGCCATCTTGAAAGCAGGACAGGAAGGTGCCCTGGCTTGCTTGCCACGGAACAGCAGACCCGATCTCTGGCTGGTGGATCAACTACTCAGGGATTGATTGTGACCCAGAGGGAATATTCTGAAAGCACAAATTCTGGATGCACTTGATGAGTCTGTGTCCCAGGGACCCCACCCCCTAACTTGATCCAGCCTCAGAACAAAGGGTGTGGCCAGAAAAGGACAAGGAAGGACTCCAAAGTGATCAGTGGTGAGCCTGGGGCTAACCCAAAGCCCCTCCTCCCCATCAATCCTCTGAACATCAGACCCATGTAGCTGGGCCAGGACTAAGAGGGACAAACCCAGGCAGAGCCTGGATGTCGGTTACAATAGGAGAACTCCATTACAGGATAGGCCTGACTGGGGCGCCACCTCAGTATGTAGTTGGGAAAGAGATAATTCCACACCTCCCCACCTGAGAAGATCTCCCTGACCATACCAACATGGGAGGGGAAGACTACAGACACACCCATCTCCCCTGCTCAGGACACTGAGGCAAGTGTGAAAGAGGTGGCTCTGCAGGAGAGAACTGATTAGAGGAATAATTACAGAGTGTGCCACAAGAGGGTGGTTTTTTTTCTTAATTTTAAATTTTTTTGACTGTTTGTTATTTCATCTATTATTAAAATATTTTTTCTTTGTGCATGAATGTGTATGTGAGGGTTTGAACTGCATTTCCCTCCAATTTTTTTTTTCTTTTTCTGTTTCTTTCATCTTTTTTCTGTCATTTCCTGTTTATGTGTGTATGTGAATGATTGAGCATTCATCTTTCAATTTGGTTGTTGTTGTTGGTGTATTTTTGCTATTTGTTCTTCTGGGTTTTTTTTATTTTCATTTTTTATAGTCTAAGGTACGAATTCCTTTTTCTAATTTTTTCCAGTCTTTCTGTTTTTCTTCTCTCTACACTTTGTGCTAGGTATATGTGTGTGTTTAGTTTTCTTGGTGTTTTGTTGTTGCCGTTTGTTTTGTTTCACTGTGTGGTTATTGCAGTTTGTTTTGTGGTGTGTATATATCTGCGTGTGTGTTCAATTGTTTTTTATACTGGTTTCTGCTTTGCATCATCATATAGAGTTGTGGTGAGAGTGGATCTCAGGGAATACACACCACAGTGAGTGAACATTGTAATTTGCAAGTAGTTTCTGAATCCTAGTGCCTCATCTCCTACTTTATTTGAATTTCAAAAACTAGAAGAGACAACAAATCTTCCCATTCACCATCCTATTTCAAAATAGAACAAATCCAGATCCTGGATCAGGGAAGACTAGAGGACTGAGTAAACATCAGAAGGGAAACCCTCACCCACTGACACTGAATAACAGAACTAAAGAGAATAACAAGACATCTGTCACAAAGGAGGAAAAGCCAAAGGAAGACCACAGGCAATTTCAAGTGTACCAAAGACAAAACTCCTGAAAATTCAGACCTTGTTGCCCAAATGATGGAAGTCAATGGCATAAATGACTGGCCCAAAATATAACCAGGATTAGGGAATGGATGGGAAGAGTGAATAAGACTCAGGAAATCCAAGAAGCAACACTGAAAGAAAGTGCAACAGAGATTTTGGCAATAAAAAATTTCATCCAGGAAATAAATAACAAGATGGAAACCATGAAAAGCAGAATTAACCTAGCTGAAGAAAGAATTCCAGAACTTGAAGACCAGAACACGGAATTAACCCAATCTGTAAAAAATATAGAAGGAAGACTCAAAAAAGAAGAACAACGCCTTAAAGAGATGTGATATTATGTCAGGAGGCCAAAATTATGCTGGATTGGCATTCCAGAAGAAAAAAGGGAAATGGAGAACAACTTGGAACAAGTATTCCAGGAGGCAATTCAGGAAAACTTTCTCCCATCTCACCAGATATGTGACCAGCCAAGCACAAGAGATACAGAGAACTCCCACAAGACATCAAATAACAAGACCAATCCCAAAACACATAGTAATTTACCTGCACAAAAGAAAAAAACTTAAAGGCAGCAAGAGAGAAAGGTCAGACTACCCACAGGGAAAATATCAGAATAGCAGCAGACCTATCAGCAGAAACACTACAAGCAATCAGGGACTGGAGGTGTATATTCAAAGTCCTCAAAGGTAAACTATTTTAACCAAGAATTTCCTATCCCTCCAAGCTCAGCTTCATCAGTGATGAAGAATTTAAATCCTTCCCAGATATCCAATCCCTAAGAAATTATGCAGCTTCCAGATGAGCTCTAAAGGAGACACTTAAAAAGGTATTAAGCACAGAATAAAGAGAAAAAAGAATGACCACACGCTTCCCAAGAGAACAACAGAGTACAGAATCAGCAGATTGTAGCGCAACAAGAAACCTGAAAACACATACATACATTAACCCCAAAGCCAAAAGAAAAGAAACAAACCAAGGAAAAGCTTTATAAGAACCTCATGACAGGTATAAACAATCATATTTCAATAATCAGCCTGAATGTGAATAGACTAAATGCACCACTGAAAAGACACAGAATGGCAAACAGAATAAGGAACCATGGCCCAATTATTTGCTGCATTGAGGAGACTCATCTCACTTCAAGGGACACAAACAGACTAAATGTTAAAGGTTGGATAATGAGTTTCCAGGCAAATGGATCACAGAAGAAGGCAGGAGTTGCAATCTTAGTATCAGACAAAACAACCTTTAAGCTATCTAAAATTTAAAAAGATGCAAAAGGACACTAAATAATGATAAAGGTTTAATTCATCAACAAGTAATGTCCATTCTAAACATATACACACCCAATGCAGGAGCACCAGCATTTGTGAAACAACTACTAAGTAAATTTTAAAAATATATTGATTCTAACACTATTATAGTAGGGGATTTGAATACCCCACTGAAAGTCCTAGATAGATCATCAAGGCAAAATATCAATAAGGAAACCAGAACCTAAACTTGACACTCGACCAAATGGACTTAATAGATACCTACAGATTATTCCACCCAAAAATCACAGAATATACATTCTACTAATTACCACATGGAACATACGCCAAGATCAAGCACATTCTTGGCCAAAAATCAAACATAAACAAAATCCATAAGGTTGATATATTGCTATGCACCCTCCCAGAACCCAGTGGCATAAAAATAAATATCAACATCAACAAAATTTCTCCAAAGCCCACAAAGACATTGACACTAAACCTCATGATGCTGAACAACTACTGGGTCAACACTGAAATCAAAGCAGAAATTAAAAGTTTCCTGGAGACAAATGAAAATGAAGAAACATCTTACCAAAACCTCTGGGATGGCAGCAAGGGGAGCTGGAAAGAGAAGACCATCAAAACCCCAACTTTATCAGAAGACTCCAAATCACCAAAATAAGAGCCCACATACAGAACATAGAAGACAAAAATATCATAGAAAACATCAACAATACAAACAAAACAAACAGCTGGTTCTTTGAAAGAATTAACAAGATTGATGGACCCCCTAGACAGAAAGACCAAGAAAAAGAAAGAAAAAGCCCAAATAAACACAATCAGAAATAAAAAGATCAAATCACAACTAACCCCAAAGAAATATAAAAGATTATCAGAGATTACTATGTACACCTATATGGAAACAAACTTGATAACCTAAATGAAATGGAGGACTTTCTGACATCACACAACCTCCCCAGGTTGAAAGAAGAAGACATTGAGACACTAAATACACCAATAACAACCCAGGAAATTGATTCTGTCATATGAAAACTACCTACAAAATTAGTACTGGACCCTGGACTGGATGGCTTTCCAGCAGAATTTTACAAAACATACAAGGGGAAACTGATACCAATTCTATTGAAAGTATTCCAGGCAATTGAGAAAGATAGAATTCTCCCCAGATCATTTTACAAAGCTAACATCACACTGATACCCAAACCTGGTAAAGAGACAACAAAAAAGAGAACTATAGGCCAATATACCTTATGAACATAGATGCAAAAATCCTTAACAAGATGCTAGCAAATTTGATCCAAAAACACATCTCAAAAATCATCCACCATGACCAAGTAGGCATCATCCCCAAGATGCAGGGGTGGATTAACATTCATAAGACTATAAATGTAATTAAATACATCAACCAATGTAAAAATAAGAACCACATGATTATCTCATTAGATGCAGAAAAAGCTTTTGATAAAATTCAGCCTCCCTTCTTGATAAAAACACTCAAACACCTAGGTATAGAAGGAACATACCTGAAAATAGTATGTGACATCTACGATAAACTCACAGCTAACAAATTTGCTAAATGGACAGAAACTGGAAACATTTCCCTGAAAACTGGAATAAGACAAGGCTGCAAACTCTTACTCCTCTTGTTCAACATTGTGTTAGAAGTCCTAGCTAGGGCAATTAGACAAGAGAAGGAAATCCAAGAAGATACAAACAAATGAAAAAATATTCCATGCTCATGGATAGGAAGAATCAACATTGTTAAAATGTCCATCCCACCGACGGCAATCTACAGATTCAACACAATACCTTAAGTTTCCAACCTCATTCTTCTCAGACCTGAAAATGACAATACAGAAATTCATATGGAAATATAAATGACCACAAATAGCCAAAACAATTCTTGGCAAAAGAAACAGAGCAGGTGGTATCACACTTCCAGACTTCAAACTTTATTATAAGGCTGCAGTAATCAAAACAGGCTGGTATTGGTACAAGAACAACAATAGAGACCAATGGAACAGGATAGCGATTCTGGAAACAAAACCTCAAATTCTCAACCAACTCATCTTTGACAAAGCCTCCAAAATCAACTACTGTTGTGAGGAGAACCTATTCAGTAAATGGTGCTGGGAAAACTGACTGACCACATATAGAAGATTGAAACAGGACCCCTACTATCACCATATACAAAGTTCAACTCTAAATGAATCAAAGTCCTAAATGTAAACCTCAAACTATAAGAATCTTAGAAAATGCAGGAGACACCCTCATGGAAATCTGAACTGGCAATCAATTCCTGATCAAAACCCTAAATGCCCATACCTTCAGAAATAAGATAGATGAGTGAGACCTCATCAAACTAATGAGCTGCTACAAAGCAAAAGAAACCATCAAGAGAGCAGGGAGACAGCCCACAGAATGGGAAAAATATTTTCCAACTGTCTATCTGAAAAAGGCCTAACATCTAGGATCTACAAGGAACTCAAACGTGCCAAAAGGAAAACAAAAACAAAAACAAAAAAACAGCCCCATAAAAAAGTGGGCAAAAGACATGAATAGGCCTTTCTCAAAAGAAGATATATGGGAAGTCAACAAAAACATGAAAAAGTGCTCAGAGCCGGGCTTGGTGGCTCAGCCTGTAATCCCACACCTTTGGGAGGCTGAGGTGAGTGGATTGCCTGAGCCTGCGGGTTTGAGACCCGCCTGGGCAACTTGGCGAGACCTCATCTCTACAATAAATCAAAAAATTAGCCGGGCGTGGTAGCGCGCCTGTAGTTCCAGCTCCTTGGAAGGCTGAGGCGGAAGGATTGCTGGAGCCCAGCAGGTCGAGGCTGCGGTGGCAGGGAGCGTCTACTGCACTCCTGTCTGGGCGATAGAGTGAGACTCCAACTCAAAAAAAAAAAAAGTGCTCAGCCTCACTCATCATCAGAGAAATGCAAATCAAAACCATATTGAGACACCATGTAACCCTAGAAAGAATGGCCATCAGTAAAAAAAAAAAAAAAACAGATGATGGTGAGGATGTGGAGAAAAATGAACGTTTCTACACTACTGGTAAGAATGCAAACTAGTGCAATCTCTTTGGAAGACAGTGTGGCAATTTCTGAAATAACTAGAAATTGACATTCCCTATTGATAATATACTTGGAGGGACTCAAATCATTCTACAAAAAAGATACCTGCACACATATGTTTGTAACAGGTCTATTCACTATAGCAAAAACCTGCAACCAACGATTTTGTCCATCAAAGTTGGACTGGAAAAAAAAAGTGGTACATATACACAATGGAATATTATGCAGTTATAAAGAAAGACACACATATGGACTTCTCAGCAACTTAGATGGATGTGGAGTCAATCATACTCAGTGATCTATCACAGAAATAAATAACAGAGTACCATATGTTCTCTCTTATAAATGGACCTTGAACAATTATAATACTGTAAGAAAGGAATTGGCAGTAGTGGGAAACTATCAGGGAAGGAGGGGTGTGGGGTTGGCAGTTGAGGGAAACCATAAGCCGAGGGAGGGCACACCTCATCAACAATGGTACTTGCATAATCAACATTTGTATACCTAACCCTTAATTTTACCCCACATCTTTATAATAAAAAAAAGTATAGCAAACTACATATCTTTATAATGAGAAGTATTTTTCGTTAACTCTTTAATGATATGAGTGCTTTTTGGACTCTTAGCAGGAGTTGAATACTTATTTCTGAATTTACACCATATTTTCACCCTCTGTTTAGTTCATTTCCATTTTCAGAGTTTTTGTCTCATTGAGATTTTTATTTATAAAATATAGTCCCATTTTCCTTGCCCTAGCCATACTTGTATACTCAATATGACCTAGGATACAGGTAGGGGAATAAGACTGAGACAAGAAAAAAGCTACACATGCATTTGCCCTTTACTAAGCCTCAGTGTAGCTAATTGGTAGGGTTTCCACTCACAGTTCCTATACAGAATGATTGGGTCATGCATTCATACCCAAGAGCCACCTTCCAAGAAGGCAGTTTTCATTAGTACTGGTGTATATAATATTGTTGTGTAAGTGCTGGGTGATAAGGGACTTTTTAATTATATAAAATATAACATTTACAACTGTGCTAATGTTTTAAATTTATTTGTTTATCCTTCAAACCTCACATATATGAATGTACAAAGTGTATCTGAAGTATAAGGCCAGAAGCTTGAAGTATAATGGCCAGATATGCCTTGTACATTCATATATGTGTATTTTGAAGGATAAACAAACTTAAAATTTTAGCACAGTTGTAAATGTTATGTTTTATATCATTGAAATTTCCTTTATCACCAAGCACTTACACAACAATATTACAACCTGGTACAGGCTTAAAAATTTTATAATTGTGTTTAGCAAACACATTTCATGTAGGTTAATAATAAAAATTGTTTGTCTTATTTGTAATCATATTGTCTCATTATTCAGAATCACCTTTTCCTCCTATGTTACAGAAATATTTACAAAAAATAGTCACAGAAAAGTGAAAAGTTGTATACTTTATACAACCATAAAGAAGGATGCCCACACCTTACTTAAGATGTATATTAACACCTGCATTGGCAAAAATCTAAAAAATAAAATATTTACTTAGCAAAGAAACATATTTGCATGAGTCTTGCTTTCCTAAATATTATTTTATTTGAAGATATTTGTTTTTGTGTCAAATACTACCTAAATTAAAATGTTTATTTCAATCATATGACAAAACAAATGTTTGTTTTTGGCCCAATATAAATGCACAAATGTTCTTGCAAATGTTTCATAGGCCAGATGCTACTAGTACTTCTTTTTAAATTTCCTTTGCCAGAAATTTTGTTTCCTGTGGTTGCCTACTTGAAAAGTATTTATCAGGTAGAATGCTATTAATGTTTTTAAATGTGTAATATACATTTTGCTCTCTAGTTTCTAAGCATAAAATATTTTCATGTGTATAATTCCTGTTGATTAGTGGTTACATTTATTTGAAAATAAAAAAGGAAGAAAGATATAATCCTGAATAATTCCTTTAAAAGGAATACAAATGAGCCGGGCTCGGTAGCTCAGCCTGTAATCCCGCGCCTTTGGGAGGCAGAGGTGAGTGGATTGCCTGAGCCCGCGGGTTTGAGACCCACCTGGGCAACTTGGCAAGACCTCATCTCTACAATAAATCAAAAAATCAGCCAGGCATGGTAGCACATGCCGGTAATTCTGGCTACTCAGAAGGCTGAGGCGGAAGGATCACCAGAGTCCAGCAGGTCGAGGTTGTGGTGACTGGGAGAGGCCACTGCACTCCAGTCTGGGTGACAGAGTGAGACTTCAACTCAAAAAAAAAAAAGGAATACAAATGAAAATTGAATAAAAATCATTTACTTGATTAAGTACAGTGAAAAGACTGCATTTTAAAAAATATAAGAGGAAAAAGATTTAATACAGACAATTAGATATTCACAAATACTTTAGAATAGCTGGAGATAAAGGCCCTAGACAGAGCTTCCAGGTTGATTCCTAGAATAATATCATTGAACTTGCCTTCTAAGGAAAATTATATTTCTGCTTCAATTCAAAAACTGGGAAATAGAAAAGTTGCCACTTTACTGACTCTACCTCCATTTGCTAGGATCCAAGGATCAGGAAACCCAATGATAATTTCCAGGATAAAAATTTCTCAGTCTTGATATTGCCAGTAAATTGATATCCAATGCCAACTAAGCAAGGGATTGAACACTAAAACCCATGTTCTAATGCTACTGAAAAGTTACATGTGTCTATGAAGATATGTGGAAATAAAAACAATGGAAGTCTTAGTATCTCTATTCCACTTCCACATTTTATATTTTCCAGCATGGCAGGAGCTGGGATTTAATTAGAATATAATCTGTAAAGAGGTCCAGGAAATTTAGACATATAGTTTCTAGAATGTAGTATGTTCTGAAGTAAAGGGATTAGAATTGCATTCATTGAGCCAAACTGAAATAATTGCCAGGATTCATATAAAAAAGAATACTTTATCAACTCTACAATCTCAGTTCTATAACTGCATTTGATATTAAGTGCAATCTATTAGTTAATGATGCCAATTTAAATGTTGTATTGCCAAGTGATACTACTCAACAATTCTGGCAAAATATAATCATTAAGCATTTACCTTGTTGATTTAAATGGTTTCTTACTTAATGAGAGTGACTTAAATTGTTTTCCTTGCATTACAAAATCCTTCATTATTTTAATAAATACTGGATTTGGTGATAATTATAAAATATTTCAAATAGTAAGCTCAATCAGAGAGCTTATACAATTGCAACTACTATTTCATATGTAGATTCTTCACTGGAACTAATCTATATTGGTTTTGGTACCTGATGTATGATAAGAAACTGGTAACTATGCTCTTTGTTTCTGTTTGTTTGTTTGTTTGCCTGCCTTTATAATAATTGGCTGCATTTTTTTTCACTTGACCATCTTTAATTGGGGTCACATGAACCCTTCATGTTTGTGTCAAAATATTCAAAATACTATTGCAAATGGCTTCACACTGATTCACTATAGTGATGACAACATGTAGATAGACTTTGTGTATTAGGATACAGAATATAATATACCCATAGGTAGTACAAAACATTCATACCAGAGGAGGGGACATAAACATCATAAGCCAAGCATGCTACTTCAGTGAGGTGTTAGGGAATTCCACTTGTTGGGAGAATGCTGTGATATTCTCTTCGAGATGAAGGATAAGTTGTTGTTCTTTACATCTCCTTCCACTAAAAACAAGTTAATGTTTGGAAGGTCTTATTACATATTTTGTATATTTGTTGCAGTATATTTATTTATCAAGGAACTGATAAAGATATCATCCTTGATTTTTACCTAGATCTAGAATATTCTCTACATGATTGAACCTACTATGCAAAGAATTCTGCCACTGTGGCTTCATGATCCATTTGATCCAATGATACTCACTGAGTCTGTGGCAGGATGCCCTATGGAACTTTTTAAAGCACCTATAGAAGAATCACAGCCCTACAATTTTATAACAAATTATTTTCTTTCATTTCTCATGTTTAAGAAATAATTACTAATTTATATTGGGTAGTAATAGAACCTGACAAACAGTCCCAGGACTCCATGAAACCAGAAGAAGTGAGCTCTAACTAAGAAACAAATATCAATTGAATATATGTGTGTGTGTGTGTGTGTGTGTGTGTGTGTGTGTGTGTATATACATACATATATATACACACACTATATATATATATATATATTCGGAGCACTCCTATACCAATGTTCTGAATATGCATCACAGTAGCTTTTTAATAACCACCACCACAACATGCTAACACACATACATACATATATATACACATTATGCATTATATGTAATAATAATATATATGATTTGTGATCATGGTATCTCCCTCTTCATGGATTATGGATTATAAGTATAATATATATATATATTTCGATGTACCCAGTAGCATGTTAGCACCTAATGAAAGAATATACATGAGTTGGCAATTTATGCTAATTTACTATACAAATGTTTACTAATATACTGATAAACTAATACATAATTTCACAAACTCCCAGGAGGACATATTGTACAAAAGAAGCATTTACCAATGTAAACCCTACCTAATAAATATACTCCCTTAGAAATATCTAAAATTATTATAAAGTATGGCCTTTGCATATAACATTGAAACTATACAAATGTGGATTATAGCGTAATTATAAGTTTGTCTACTTCTTTTTGAAATAATAAAATGGAACTTCCTCATCATTAGTATTATTAATGAGATATATTGAAACTTCATTGAATGACTGCAGTCTATGGTACCTAACTTTAAAGTTCTGGATTAGAGTTTAGATTTATTACAGTTTAAACTTTGGCAAGAAACCTCAGTTTCTTCATCAATATAATGTGGATAATAATAATTGTTTCAGATTATTTTGTATGACGACATTTAGATTTCAAAAATTAAGTATCTAAAGCTTTGTCTTTTATATATTAGGCTCTCTATACGTGTTTTTTCTCTCTGTGAGTGTATAAATGATTTCTTTGCATTTACCATTGTTGATTTTATTTTGAAATTACAAATCATATTCTAATATGTGCTTATGTTAATGTATATATTAAAAATTATATTGGGAGGGTTCATAAACTCTTATACCAGTGCTTTGAATACTCATCACAGCAGTTTTTTAATAACCACCACCACAACATGAAAGCACACATACAATACCACCCCTCTTTGCTTTGGTGTGATTTTATATAGCAAGTTGCTAGCATTAGCTCTCAGTGCAGAATACTGGTTGGCAGAAGTAGGCAATATTTACCCAATTTAAATTTCACTTCAAATCCTTGATCGTTATAAAAATAAAAATTAAAAAAACGAATATAGTATGACAGTATGCCCCATTTCTCAACATCTAAAGCCACAGTACCTACATTTGAAATGCACTCAAAACTATTATAGCTCCTAGTTTTCTTTAATCATTTTATTTTTCTTTTTTTTGCAGGAAAATAATTTTAGTCAAGCTTACAAGGAACTCTAGCTAAGACTTTCCTGTGACTGTCATAAGTGAGAAATGTTTCAAAACATGAATAGTTTGTAAGGGCTGAATCTTCTCATGGGAACTGTCTATTTGTGGAGATTTGATTAGCTGCCCCAGTTCATCTGGGATAACTATACAGCCCTGAGATACTTTTTCGTTTACCAAATGAATTTTTGTTACTTCTTAGTTTAAGCCATAATTACACTTGACACTTGTTAGTTTGTTGCAAATGATCAACTATGATTCAAAAGTGTCTTGAAAGTGGCAGTACCCTTGACATGAGCCTAAAGACTTTACTAGGTTTGGATTTGGGGAGTGTTTTTTAGTGTCTTTGGAATTAGGTGTCGTTTTTATTTTCATATTTAAACTGTGAAATAGGCCAGCTCAGAGATTATTTTTTCTCTTTTTTATTTTTTCCCCTAGTTTTTAAAGTATTTGTCTCACAATTTGCTAATGACAAGATTCTAAGATTGTTTTTACAACTAGGTATCTATAGGTAGTTTTAAAAATAATGTTTGATGCCGGGCTCGGTGGCTCAGCCTGTAATCTTGCACCTTTGGGAGGCTGAGGTGAGTGGATTGACTGAGCCCGCGGGTTCGAGACCCACCTGGGCAGGTGAGACCTCATCTCTACAATAAATCAAAAAATTAGCCAGACATGGTAGTGCGCGCCTGTAATTCTGGCTACTCAGAAGGCTGAGGCGGAAAGTATCGCCAGAGCCCAGCAGGTCGAGGCTGTGGTGGCCAGGAGTGGCCACTGCACTCCAGTCTGGGTGACAGAGTGAGACTCCAACTCAAAAAAATTAATAATAATAATATTTGACAAAAACTCTGTGGTAAGTTATGAAATTTATCCTATGAAAATACTTACATCCAAATTACTTATAAACAAAAGAATTTTAAAGGCATAATTGCAGGGGCCAGCCCCTGAAAAGATATTTACAGGGTCCCTGGGAGGTGTGGAGGTGTGGAGGTGTTGGCAATGATTCTGGAGAAATAAAGAGAGAGAGAGACGGTGGGAGAAAGAAAGAGACAGGACTCTGTCTAGTGCAGAAGCCGTTTAATGGGACAAATTGTCAGCCTTTTATCCTAAAGTTTCATAGGTTAAATCACAAGACTTTCACGTGAACACAAAGCCAGGTGGGTGAGGGGCGTCCCCCACCCACCAGGTGTTTCCTCAGGCATGAAGAAGAACAATCCCAATTAAATCATAAAACTTTTACATAAACATAAAGCCAGGTGAATGAGAGGCATCCCCCATCTACCAGGTGTTTCCTCAAAAGCAATACAACAATTCTAATATCATAATATTCTAATAATCAATAACTTTTAAAACTAATACATACACAACACCTAATGACCAACTTAAATTCCAATTCCTTTCTATTTTATGCTAATTCTACCTACACTATAGAAACTCTTAATTATAGCCCAAACCAGTTCCTAAGGAATGTGGCCTAGGCCAAAGTTTGTGCTGGGCCGTTTCTAGTAACCCTAGATAATTAACTATATTATTAAGATTGAAACAGCACTTTATATGTATATACTAATTCTACAAATACACTTTTAAATCTTATAAAGAAGGTTGTACTATATTAAAGGCTCCCAAATGTGACCTGAGCTTGAATTATGTTAAGTTTAAAGCCGAAACCGCAGTCTGTGAGAAACGGGAACAATGGACTCCTAAAGTAAGCCATGCCTGTCATACTCTCAGCGCTTCATGCTTAGATCATCAAAGTCCCTGCTAGTGGGTCATGCCAAACAGCAGAGAAGGGAAGAGGGAATGGGTCATCAGCTCCTGAACTCATCCTAGTGGTCTCAGGGTCTGCAGCCTGCCTGGATCCCTAACACTCAGGCGAGCCTCCTCTGCCGGCTCTCAACACATAATGATAATACCAAGATATGGAAAACAAACTAATCTTATACCAATAGAACAAGGAGCAAATAAATTTGTGTGCATCAACCTAATAGAATCCTAGAAGAGTAAATCTATATGCATTTTACCTATTAATTACTTATTAATATATTAATTGCTATTATTCATTAATATTGATATATCTAATATATAGCTATATACCTTTAACCTATTAACTTATTGATATTTTATGATATTATACGCTTTTAAACGCAGTGACTCTCTTGAAAGAGATATGTGGGCCTTATAACTAGCTTGCCTCTTTGAAGAAGAACTGAGTGACTCTGAAACAGAGGTAAGAACAGTCTGGCTGAAACAGGAAGACTAAGAAAGTTACATAGTGCATTGTTAAATATAACTAAAGTCTTCTAGATATACAAATAGAAAAATTAGTCGCTTACTTGGGGGGAAAAGTGGTCTACATTTAGGTTTTTTAATGTCCAAAATTCAATGGCAAAAATATAGCTAAGTTTTGTATAAAAATTCTGAATGCCTTGGTATGTGGTCATGAAAACTGTCATTCACATGACAAATACTCTAGAATATGCAGAGACTCAGATTAAATATGATGTACCTTTATATCACAGTTTTTCAGACACCGTTTATGCCTGTCATTTTACTTGGCATTAAAAGTACCCTTTTTAATTTTTAAACATGTCTTTATTTAGATTTTCTAATTCATTTAGATACTATACTATATTGTCATAGTAGTAATAATTGTTATAGTAGTAATATTGTCATAGTAGTAATAAACTGTACTTGGAAAAAACTTCGCAATATTCAATCACTTAAAGGATGTATATAAATTAAAACATCAGAAACAGTAACCTAGAACTTCCAGTTACAGCTCTGACATTAAAAGTGCTTAGAAGTCTTCACATGCATCCTAACGTGAAAAAAAGCTAAACAAACTGAAAGTAACTTTTCTGACCCATGAGAGTGCTGAGGCTTCAGGGCAAATCATCTCCCTGAAATCTATGGAGACATATAAACATGGTGAATCATAGCCAGAAGCCTACCTGAGCAGAAGCCACTGGAGCCATAAACTGGCAGGCACACACTAGTGGGAACTTTGCTGAGTGACTAGAGGCTGAGCGTGAACTAGTGTGAGATTATCAAGTTCCTGAGGCAGCAGTTTTAGTGGGGCCAACATGCTTTACCTCTAGGAATCCCTATCAGGTTCTCAAGGTGGAAAGTTAAGGAAAAAAAACAAACACACTTTTCTGTTTTGGCAGAGAGAGGGGAGAAGTAAATATTTAGAAGCATTATCAGAATGTTCTCCAAAACAAAGAACTGCTCAGTAGGGAAAAATACTTTAGCATAGTGTTATCCAACCTATGGAAGAAAAATTAACCATTTTCATCTGCCTCTAGCCTAAAAAGCAGAGAAACTCTTGTGAAGGCCAAAGTCCAGGGACACAGATCCACTAAAGATAAAAATTTAATTCATTGGATTATAGATCTCTTCCACTTACCACAGCATCAGCTGTGCTCCAATATAATAAAATAGATAATTATATAGTTATTACAGGTAAAGGAGCTACAAGGTAAAGATTCTTTTTAAGAAGCAGGTTTTTTTCATTTTGTTTTTTGAGAAATCCAATGACAACATGATGAAAAAAAAAACACTAAAGGAAATTGACATTTGTAGCTATAGTAAATATAAAATACAACCTGCCTTCTAGTCAGATTAATATAACATCTTAAGGTAAAGACCTACTTGATACTTCATGCTTATCTTTCAGCAACAAATATAAGGCATTCGAAAAAAAAGCAAGTAAAAACACAGTCTGAAGAGACAAAATAAGCATCAGAATTTGATTCTTATATGACACAGCTTTTAAATTAACAGAAAGAATACCTGCACATGTGTGTTTATTACAGCACTATTCACAATAGCAAAAATATGGAAACAACTGTGCTTCCCATCAAAACTGGACTGGATAAAAAAATGTGGTACGTATACACAATGGAATATTGCACAGTCATAAAGAAGGACAAACGTATGGACTTTGCAGCAACTTGGATGGATTTAGAGTCAATACTACTCAGTGATCCAACACAGAAACAAAGAATAAAGTACTACATGTTCTCACTCTTAAGTTGACCCTCAACATTAACCATAATACTATAAGAAAGGAATTGGCAGAAGCAGGATACTGCCAGGTTGGGTGGGGAGCGGAACACAAATCAATAAGGTGAAGTGGGGACCAAAGGGAGGCCTAAACTTTACCTGCATGATGTCTACTTACATACCTAATCCTGAATTATACCCCACATCTTTAAAAAAGAATATAAATATATATTAAAAATTTTAAATAAATGTTCAGATAGAGAATTTAAAATAACTATGACCAAATTATTAAAGGCTATAATGGAAAAAATGAGCAAAATTCAATAACAGATATGTAAAATAAGCAGTGAGATGAAAACTATGAATTAAAAGGAAATGTTAGAGTCAAAAACACTAATAGAAATGAAGAATTATTGTTGCTTCTTCAGTAGACTGAACACATCTGAGGAAAGAATTAATGAGCTTGAAGGTTGGTTAATAGGACTTACCAAATTGAAAAAAAATATTAAAAAATATAAAAAACATAACAAAAATTTTAAAAACTGTGGGATAATGTCAAAAGTCACAATTGGAATACCAAGATAAGAAGAAAGTAGAAGAAATATTTGAAACAATAATGTCTGAGAACTTTCCAAAATTAATGATTGATACTAAATCACAGATCCACAAAACTCAGAGAAAACAAAACAGGCTACTTACCAAAAAGAATACACTTAAGAAAATCATACTCAAATTGCAGAAAACCAAAGACAAGGAGAAAATGTTTAAAAGAAGTCAGGAAAAAAATAAAAAAAAACTTTTATGGAGAGAAAAATGATAAGAATTACACCAGATTTCATGTCAGAAATAATGCAAGCAAGAAAACAATGAAGTAAAGTATTTTAAGTGTTAAAGAAAAAAACTCTAACTCAGAATTCTATGTCTAGTGAAATTATCCTTCACAAGGAATGAAAATAAGGACTTTCCTAAACAAAAACTGAGACAATGTATAGCCAATATACCTTCCTTGAAAAAAATAATAAAAAAAATTTCTTTAGGGAGAAGAAAAATGATACCTATCTGCATAAAAAAAAGAAGCTTGATAAAAAAAATAAATGAAAGTAAAGTATTGCTTTCTTAATTGATTTAATGGTAACTGCTTAAATAATAATAGTAATATTATATCGAGTGATTATAATATATGTGTAAGTGGAAATCAATGAAAGCAATGTTGTAAGGTACAGGAAGGAGAAATTGAACTATTTTGTGTTAAGCTACCTGAACAACCCCTAAATCAGTACTGTGTTATTTCAAAATGGATTCAC
Organism: Carlito syrichta; assembly: GCF_000164805.1. Taxonomy (NCBI): domain Eukaryota; kingdom Metazoa; phylum Chordata; class Mammalia; order Primates; family Tarsiidae; genus Carlito; species Carlito syrichta. Next base: position 22,864 of record NW_007255761.1, on the reverse strand, counting down.
ATTAGTTGTAAATATATATTTGGTAGAAAGGCAACCACTAGACCTATATAAAGAAGAATAATTGATATGGTCATATAGGAGAGAAAATTGAATCATATAAAATGCTACACTGTAACTAAAGAAGGCAGAACGAGAGCCAAACTAAAAAAAGAAAAAAAAAAAAGAAATTATATAACATCATGACACAAAACTGTCAAAAAGAACCTAGAGTTTGCCTTTCATGTGATCCTTAATTGACTTTTTTCCCCCACACCTAACTGAAAATTATTTGGAAAAAAAACTAGCCGAGTTATATTAGGTCAACAACGATTTTCATAATTTTAAATTTGGTGATGGTGATGTGTTGTATAATGTTAGTATTTGTTGCTCACTTTTCAAACTAAGAAACATAATTTTAAGGAATTAAGAATAGATATTGACAGTCATCATCTAGGTATACATAAGGAAATAAACTACTGCAACTATACTGATATGCAAAATTAAGCCCATTTCTTCTATTTTACATAATTCACATATTTTAAAAACATAAACATTTTCTTTCCACTTCATAAAAAAATGAACTTATATAAGACCATTTTTAAAAACTTTAAATTCTGAATAATTTAGGAGTCATTCATTTTTTAATCAGCATATTTTGTCAGTTTTGGGGTATTTAAATGTGCTAAATCTAGAAATGATATATATATATATATATTATATATGTCTTCAGAGGTTTAGTTGGAAAAAAATAAGATGTTAGTCTGAAAAATTTCTGAGTAGCCCTTTTTCACACTTCGATTTAATTGGTGAATTTTGATTTTTTGATTTTTTTTTTTTAGTGAGAGTCTTCAAAGAAACAGAACAAATAGGAGATTTCTTCTCTCTCTCTCTCTCTCTCTCTCTCTCTCTCTCTCTCTCTGTGTGTGTGTGTGTGTGTGTGTGTGTGTGTGTGTGTATGTGTGTGTGTGTGATTTACAACAAGGAATTGGCTCCCATAATTATGGAGACTGGTAAATTCCAAATCTGCAGAACTGGTGTCCCAGTTCTAGTCCAAAGACAGAAGTCTGCAGGAAATATTTAGAGGCCAAAGATCAGCAGTTGATGTAGAGCCAGCAAGAGCTGATGTTCCAGGTCAAAGGCCATTAGACAGGAGGCTCTCTTATTCAAGGCAAGATAAAGTCTTTGTTCTTCAGCTGCTGAGAAGAGGCTCACTTACATTATAGAGGACAATCTGCTTTACTCAGTTTACCAATGTAAATGTTATTCTCATCTGAAAACACCCTCATAGTAACTCTTAGAATAAAATTTGATCATATATTTGAATACCTTGTGGCCCAGTGTCCCAGTCAAGTTGATACATGAAATTAATCCTCACAGATATATAATAGTCCTCCAAAAATTTTGTTGGTAACATTCAGTCATTAGCTAAATTATTTGTACACCTCATCAAAATATTCTGTACCATTTGCAAGATTATTATTGCATATGTCTCAAGATTTACCCTCATGTATGACACATGAGCTTCACTGTCTTTCTTTTGAAAAAGTCCTTAAGTTACTTACATGGAGAAATAAAGCTATCCATATAGAATTAGATATAGAACTTCTTCAAACATCTCAATTAAGATAAAGAGGTTATTATATGTGCATTTAATGGTTTTTTTTATTTACAATAGAAGCCATTATGTGGTATCTACCACAAAAAAAGAGAAAGAGAGGGACAAAGGGAAGAAGGGAGGGAAGAAAGGAGGGAAGGAGGGAGGGAGGAAGGGAGGAAGGAAGGAAGGGGAAAAGACTGTGCTTTCCCTAGAGGAATTTTATAGCCTTTAGCAAGATTCAATATAATACATAAACAAAGTTTTATATTAATTTAGTCCTTCTATTATTCCAGATCATCCTGTCACATTATATACACTCCATACTAATCATATTTAGCAATAGAGATAACATGAAACAAACTATTATGGAAATATGTCAAAATAATTCCAAAGTAAAGAATAAGATAAATACTTAGGCAAACCTTTTTCTCATTTATCATGGTATCACAACACAGATGTCAAACACTTGAATATGGAAGTATTACATGACCTTCTCAATCAAATAACATTCATATAATAACTATGTATGTCATCTTGTTTAATCTTCTCAATAACTTTTGGAGGTAATTATTCTTAGTTTTATTTTTCTGATAAAAAGAAAAGTGGCACGCCATACGTTACCATCATCAAGAGGTGAAGTCACCATTTAACACAGGCCTTCTGCCTTTGAAACTTCTAACTCTCATTTCCCATTAGTCCCACCCTCATAAGAAATGCCTTATTTAATTTAATTTTTTTTTTTTTTTTGATTTGGAGTCTCACTCTGTCGCCCAGACTGGAGTGCAGTGGCCGCTGCCGGCCACCGCAGCCTCGACCTGCTGGGCTCCGGTGATCCTTCCAAGTAGCTGGAACTATAGACGCGCGCTACCACGTCTGGCTAATTTTTGATTTATTGTAGAGATGAGGTCTCACCAAGTTGCCCAGGCGGGTCTCGAACCTGCGAGCTCAGGCAATCCACTCACCTCAGCCTCCCCAGGCGCAGGATTACAGGCTGAGCCACTGAGCCCGGCTGCCTTATTTAATTTTAAAAATGTATATTAAATTATATATTTCATCTAGCACTGGCATCAAATAACACTTTATAGAATGTTATATTCAAAATCTCATGGCATCAACGTTTCTGAAGTTTAGAGTTGGCCTTTATAGTAATGCTTTCACAAATTCACCAAAATTTACATTGAAATTACTTAATTTTTTATATTTTTCAACTGAGTATTCCAGATTTCTTAATATATATTTCAAATGAAACCTCATCCGATCTTCTTTTATAAGAAGTTTGTAAATATACACTTGTTGTTTATATATTTGCTAAAGTTTATACTTTGCACTAGTAGCATGGGTTTATTGATAAAATATATGTTGTTACTTATCTAGGAGTAAAATAAAATATAAAATCAATTTTAGTTCAACATACTAAAGAGTTATGTTGTGCGCTACTATGTATTTTATCTCAGTAAGATCTGACATCAGAGGCCACACTCGAAAGAGTCATCACATAGCCATCCCTGCCAAGGATTAGCAATGAGAATCTGGGACCAGATGTCTGTTAGGTATCCCTGCATGTCTGAGTGTAGACTATGATCTCATTTTATGCACTATTCTAATATCTTTGTTTTCTTGTTGTTCAGCAGTGAAGCCTGTGGAGAACTGGAAAGCAATATTATTTCCTGTAGCTCACCATCTGTGGATCAAGCTTTTTTTTGTTTTTTTTTTCCTTGTAGTGCAATGCAATGCCTATAGTACTCCATTTTGAACTACACCAAGTGTTTTGTTTCATCTTTAATTTGTAATTTGTGCAGTGTACAGGTGCAGATAAATGCAAATTTAATTTGAAAACTGTGCAGAAGGAAGAAATTCATATGAATATGAAATTTGTGATAAAAATGTCCAACTACTAAAGTAAAATGATCATACAGCTTTTATTTCTGTGTCAAAGTGTCTAAAATATAGAAAAAGACAAGAAGTATTAACATGAGCTTATAGCAACATGTGAGTTGTTTTACAAGATTCAAATTAAGAGTATACGAGTCAAGATCTTGGCTTAAGGGGATCAAAAAGCAACTTTAAAAAATAACAAACAGAAAAGAAAAAAAGCCAAAGCAAGGTAGTTTTGTCATAGGATGCTAATTAGGGAATTCAGATGCAGCAAGTCAAATGACTGCTTAGACCATGCCAAAAATGACTTCATGTTGAAAACTGCTTATCAAAAGTAGAAGCATGTGGCAAACACTAGGAATCAATATGCTTTCGTGTTAGCCAACTTGTGCATTTACCTTGTAACATTTTTCTATGGCTTATCATTTTCAAAAATACCTCCTCTACAAAAATCCTTATCTCATTCTATGACTATAAAGAAAGGCACATTTAAAAATTTTTCTGCTTACACACAGAAATAAACTATCTGACTGAATTATCATCTGATGAGTTATTTGATTATATCACATGTACAACTGATATTTAGCTTTATCAATACCTATACCTATTCATGCAAATTTATATTTGAGGTAGTTATAGTCAGTGCCATATGATGCTATACTAATTTTAATGTTCATGGATGCTCACTTGGAGCAAATAGTTGTGATAAAAATTCCACATACATTAAAATACATTTTGAAACTCTGTTATATTTTACTTAATAAGATGAACTCACTTCATGTTTTGTAAATCCATTAGTATTTTCTTTAAACTACACAGCTCAGAGTTTATTAATAATTTTTTTCTTACATTGCCTAATATAGATTCTTGGGGTGTTCTGTGTAATTAGACTGTGAAGAACATGGCAAGCTCTTAAGAAATTAATGACTGAATGGAGACATAAATGAATGAATAAACCTATTAATATGTAAAAAGGAAAAAGTATCCCAAACTGCCTAATATTAGGACTACATTGACAAGTAATAAGAAAAAGTAGAAAAGTTTCATTATATTTGTAGTATGTTGTTATGTTATTTAGGCTTTTATTAGTTAAATTTTTCATATGTACCTACATTATGCAGAAATACACAAATACACATGCAAATTATTGAGATGAGTAAAATGTGACTAAATTGAATATAGGTAAGAACCTAAACTAATTTTCTTCTTGAATTTCATTAGAACATTTTATTTCCATTCCAAAGTAATATCCTTTAAAAAAAAACCTGTCAATATAATATACTCACAAATACCAAATATTATAGAGCAGACATCATTTCAAACAAGTGATGAAGCATTTTATTTACAGATCGTAGCAGACCTCAATAACCAAGGATTGGGCACATTAAAAGATTTTCAGGGAGAGACTGTATATCTTTGGTTCTCACTTGATTTTATTTATTTATTTATTTTTTTACAAACAACATAATACAGGAAAACCCCAAGTTGAGAAATGGAATGGACCTGACATAGTCCCTGCCCAAAGACCCTGACAGAGCAGAAGTAAATCAACACAGAAAGGCTTTGACATCAAGGCAGACATCTCAAAATGACTTAGGAAAATTCTCTATCAATAAGTTCATAATTCAAAATTACAAAATATACAGAGAAAAACCATCATAACATGGCAGCAAGAAAAACAAGCAGCAGAATTGAGCTTATCATTAACTTTAGACATACAGAACTCCTTAAGCATGGCACATAAAAAAAGTTATGTTTACAATATCTAAAAGATATAAGAGGTTATTATGAACATGTGGAAAGAAAATTCTATTATATACACAAGAAAAAAGAAAACTTTAAAGAAAATCAAGGAGACATTTTCTAAGTATAAACACTACGATTGTTATGTCAAATAATGTAAAGATAAGCAAAAATCATAAAACTGAAGATAAATCTTAAGAAACTAGTTAGAATGCATCAGGAAGAGATGCAGAGATAGAAAATATGACACAGAAGTTAAGAATGGGAATGAAAGACAATATATATTACATTTGATTTTCAGAAGTCCATAGGAGAGAAGATAAAGGAGATATGATTTTCAAAAACTAATGGCTGAGAATTTCTAGACTTGAGGAATACGTAAATGCTTTTAGAGTTTGAGATCCCAGTAAATGCCAAAAAAAAAAAAGAATCCTACCTTGGAGAGATGAATCTCCTTTCTCTCTCTCCCTCATTTACTTTCTGAATAAAATAAACTATATTTTCCTATCTAAAGAAAAAAAGAAAACATATGATTGATATAAAACCACAAATTGTTGGTCACTCAATTAAGCCAAATTTCTTATTCTATAAGGCTGTCTTTCTAACTGTGATATTCCTCAAAGTGATGCCCTCATTAACATGATTTAAGGTAAATCGGTTGTCCACACTCAGACTAGTTATAAAAAGAAAAAAATTTTTGGTTTTTTTGGGGGGGGGGTTTGAGTTGGAGTCTCACTCTGTCACCCAGTCTGGAGTGCAGTGGCCGCTCCCGGCCACCGTAGCTTCGACCTGCTGGGGCTCTGGCGATCCTTCTGCCTCAGCCTTCCAAGTAGCTGGAACTACAGGCGCGTGTGCTACCACGTCCAGCTAATTTTTTTATTTATTGTAGAGATGAAGTCTCACCAAGTTGCCCAGGCGGGTCTCGAACCCGTAGGCTCAGGCAATCCACTCACCTCAGCCTCCCAAATCGCGGGATTACAGGCTGAGCCACCGAGCCCGGCTAAAAGAAAATTTTTAAAAAAGGAAGATACCTTCTGTTAAGGACATGATGTGGAGGGTGTATGTATTGTGTTTTTATTTATCGCTTGGTAAAGCGAAGTCAACTTAACCACGGACAAATCTAGGCATGGGGAAATCTAGAAATCATAATTTTTCAAAGTGCCTAGTTAAAAAAAATAATTGCTAGAAAACTGTACTATTATAGTAGCCACTGGTGACATTTGGCTCTTTTAATTTAAATTAATTAAAATTAAATACATTAAAATTTTAGTTCCTCATTTCTATTATCCATATTCTAAGTATTCAATAGCCATATGAGGGTAATGTTGGAAAGTGTAGCTTAAGAGTATATTCATAACTTAATACACAATATTCTGTGGTCTAGTTCTATGCCAGAATACTATTGATTACGGGAGGTTTAGCTTTCTGTGTCATTAGCTTTTTCTTTTGCCACATTAGTATTTATGTGAACTTTTATTTCTACACTTGAAGCATACTCTCATTCAAGAAAGACTATAATAAAGTCTTATTCAGTAATATTAATCCTGCTCAAGTTCAAGATTTTTGGGTTTAGTTCTCTCCAGTAGACTTAGATATGACTATTTATTCTAGTGATCTATATTATAAAAATTAATTCATCTGCCTGTGACCACTCTATAGATAGTGGTGGAGCAGGGGGGAAAAATTACACTTAAAAACTGTTCATTCAACCAAGGAGAGAAAGGGAACCACTCAGTAGTCATTGGTCCCAAACAATTATGAATTTCCCAGGCAGGAACTATTAAATACCCAAGCTATGTTCAGTTTTGCTTGGCTCATCCAGCAATCCTGATTCTTTTTTCTGTAACTCTCCTGCCCACTGTGGTCTTTGACTCTAGCCAGTGATCTCTGGAAATGCCTTCCTTGAGACCATATCTGAAGTGAGCATTGGAGAATATTCTTCCTGGGTAAATCTGAGGCAGATATATAGGTTATTTGGAGGTTAAACAATCACATACTTTTGTACTTCTTGAGTTTATATAAAATAAAGGTTTTCAATGGGATCACAAGATTATTAATTCATTGTCACTGGGCAGATTATTAGCTCTTTTGGCCTAAAGATCTTAATGGAAAATACTTTAGAATGACTCAGTACTAGATTTGAATCTCCTGTTACTACTGCCTCTTCAAAGATAGTTGTTAAAATTACTTCTGTTTGGGGCACAGAAATAAATGGATTTCTAGAGATTATTTATCAATTTACATTGCAAGCCAAAGGTATAGAGTGGGAGAACTTTCTAATTATCACTTGACAATGGAAATATTCAGAATATTTTGCATTGTCGTCCTCTAATCTAGCAAGTCAGTGTTTATTGAAGGCCTAGGAGGAATTAGCAAAATAAAATTATTGGAGATAATTTAGATAGATTTAGAAGTTTAGGGTCATTTCTGTACAATGTTATATAAGTGAAATTTGAGTCTACTCACAAAATTAAAAGAGACACATTATGGTTCTCTGGCATTTTTATCAGTTTTATGGAACTTGCTCAAACAAATATAATATTGGCAAGTGAAGGGAACTGAGTGATTTATAGCAGTGAAGTAGACTGAGTGATTTATAGCAGAAAGACTTTATACTATCTGTTCTAGTAATCATTTACTTGTGTGAGAAAAAGTTTCAGTTGTTTCCTAAGCAAAATGACTGACAGCATCTTATAGGTGTAAAACAGTCTGAGTTCTGACCCTAGCTTTACTGTTGTCTTAGCTATGTTAATGCAAACTTTTCTATTTCTTAGCTGTAAGATAGCTTGTGTACTTTAGCTCTGCTATATGGAATAAAGCTGACAACACAGCCTATGTGACACGCTTTGAACAAGGAAATCTCAAAGTAATATTGAGTTGAATTTTTTTCCTTCAGGTCCAGAGAATGATTTCCTTTAAGCCAATGGAGGGAAACCTAATCAAATGTAGCCAGGTGAGAACAAGTAAACAGAACAATTGTCAGTAATGAGTATAACGATAATCCATTGTCCTGTTCTACTAGTCGTAAAGGTAGCTGTCACAGCATTTTGGTATTCTGTTCAGCAGTGTGGGATTTATAACACAGGATCTTTTATTATAAATAATCTGAACTATCTATCTAAAAACATTTTTCTAAGTGCATATCTAAAGGGTATAAATAACAACAATAGAGAATGCATCCTCTGCATTTTCAAGATTTTTCAATAAACTCTTAAAAATTAAAAATTTTAATGCCACAGAACTGTACACTTATAGTTAAAACGATAAATTTCATGCTATATATTTTTTTACCACAATTTTTTACAAAGGAAATTTACCAGAACTTAGTTCTCAGGGAAAGCTCTTGGAGAATGAATATGGAAAGTAAACTTAGTTTTTAATTGCCTCTTTTAAGTGAGGTGCTTTTGTTGGTGATCACGTTTATTCTTCACAAAAACTCTTGCAGGTATTATTCACATTTGCAGGTGAAAACTGAGGTCCATAAATAATATACAGTGTATCTGATGTTATATAATTAATAAGAAGAACCAGGATTCAAACCCATTCTATTTGTGTACAAAGCCACTGTAAAAGAATGCCTTTGAAAGCAGAAACAAAGGGAAGGATGTGGAAAAGGGGTTCTTGATTTCATAGACTATGGAAAAGTTGAATAGAACATGTCTACCATATACCAACTACTCTAAGAACTGTACTATAATTCGCTCCTAAGAAATTTCCTGAGTGAGCACAAAGATAAAACAACCTGAATCCATCAATCAATAAAGTAAAAGAGAAAAATCTAAATCTGCTAGTGATTGACTGACCGATTGATTGATTGATTGATTTTAGCCAGTAAGAGGCTTATGCTTTCTAAGTAAAATAAGATTTTGTTTAATATTAAACACAGCACCCTATCCAAAATATGCTTTGGGATGAATCTGTTTGAAGTTTTCTCTCAGAGAGAAATAACTTTTAAAATGAAATTTCAAACTGATATTTTTTATCAGAGATGTAGTTTTTATTCAAACAATTATAAAGAACAAACAAAACATTTCCCTATGAAAAAGGGTAAAGACCAAAGAGGAGTTATAACAATAGTTTAAAATATGCACGCATAAAATTTATTACAAAAATAGAATGCAGGTAGTTAAATGCTTTTCTTATTCTTTGCAATTCTTCCCTCTGTTCACCTCTGTCAACTTTATAGCCAGTACCACACAGGAAATATTAATTTTTGGAATCTTAATCTTAAAACCAGATTTGCTAAAACTCTTAGTGGGATCAAGGAGAAGACATAGACTATAATTGCCTTTGGGTTACTGTTGCATGTACTGAGATAATGGAGAACTATGCATCTCACTTTCTTCTAAAAATGGCATCAGAAGCTCATCAAAGGGGTATTTTGATGTCTGTTTTATGAAAAAAAATTCCAATCACCTTACAAAAAGAATTTATAAATAGACTACCAAGCAAATGAGGGTATCCCAATTGCTAACTATCTAATGATTCAATTTTGTGATAGTTCACTTCAGGAGTTAGTCAGCTCCATGTTAGAAGAACACTCTCCTCAAGAGACCATCCCCACATTGGATACCAACTGCAAGTTCAAAAGATTTCCAAAACCACCCTCATGTTTGGTAATTTGCTGGAAGGACTCAGAACACACTGAAAGTTATTATACTCATGGTTATAGTTTCTAACAGGAACCAGATACAAAATGAAATCAGTCAAAAGAAGAAAGGCAAAAGGCAGGGTCCAGGGCCATACCAAACATGGAGCTTCTATTGTCCTCTCCCTGTGCAGTCAGGATGCATTTTTTTCCTGACACTGATATGTAACAATATATGAAGTATTACCAACCACAGAAGCTTACCTAAGCTTGAGTTCAAAGCTTTTGTAGGGACACCATCATGTAAGTATGATTGATTTATTGATTAATTGACTGATTACCCATGTGATTGATCTCAATCTCCAAGCTGACAAATAACTCATGACTCAAAGACTCCATCATAAATCATATTTTTTTCATGCTGGTGCGGTCAATTCCCATCACACCACATTGTTAGTATCTGACTAGCCCAGGGCTCCAGTGAAAACAAATTTTACCTTCCAGAAGCTAAGAGTAAAGAACCTACCTCTTGTGACAAGGTTAAATTCTTTATTCTGTACCAATGTATATCCATTTTTAAGGATTGTTATAACAAAATAGACGGATAACAACAGAAATTTATTTTCTCACAATTCTGGTGACTGAATGTTCATCAAGGTGCCAGCAGGGTTAGATTTTTCAAATATTTTTGACTTTGTAGATGGCCGCCCTCTTGCTTCCTCCTCACATTTTTTTTCTCTGAGCATAAATATCCCTGGTGTCTCTATCATGTGTCCTAATCTCCTTTTTTTGAAAAGATAAAAGATCACATTGGATCAGGGCCCTTCCTAAGAGCCTCATTCTAGTTTAACCATCTCTTTAAAAACCCTGTCTATAAGTATAATCACATTCTAAAATACTGGGGATCAAGGTTTCAATATACGAATGTTGAGGGAAAAATTCAGCTCCAAACACTAAGCTAAGGTCCATGGCTTTTATCTTGTCTTCTTTGCATCACTTAGCATAATTCAAGTTATGTGTTAAATATCCAAGCCAGCAAATAAGCATTAATTCACAGTTAAAAATCACTGGTTTCCTGGCATTGATATTTTACAGTAATGAATAAGGAAAATAATTTGCTTGTTTGTTCCAGTAGCATCTCACTTTCAGTGTTTTTATTTCTATTACAAGAGACAAAATTGTCATTACAACAATGTCTGGAAATAATAACCTTGAGCTATATATGCATGAATTTAATATTTAAATATTTACCTATATAGAAAGAAAATATTGTTGTGATTATGGGAAAAACTGTCAAGGTGAGACCAAACACACTATATATTCAGCACATTAAGATGGAAACGCTGGTATAATAGATTTTAGAGTGTTGTTTGGTTTATCTGAAACTTTTGTAGTTCTGTGAATACTATAAGGCCATTAGGAAGGTTTTCTCTGTGTTTGTATTTATTTGACAATCACTAATATTCCATGCTATAATTCATGAATCTCCTATGTTTTAAAGCATGATTTTTTAAAAAAAATTATTTTATTCTAGGAATGTGAGTTACAAGTGAGGATTAACTATATGACTTGGCTACATGCAGGTGAAGTTTAGGCTTCTAAGTGGACCTCATTCCCCCTGGTAATGACTCAAGTTCCCTTTGTGTTGTCACCTGATTCCCTCCTCCATCCCTCAATCCCTCTGTAGGGCCAAGTGACTGCTGATTCCTCCCTTCTGCTAATGTGACTTTCAAGGTTCACTTATGAATGAGAACATGCAGTATTCAGTGTTTCTGTGATAGTTCACTTGCTATGATAGTCCCCTACTCCATCCAATTTGTTGCAAAGTCCACGACTTCTTTCTCCTTTATGGCTGCATAATACTCCATTGTGTATATATACCCCATTTTGTTTATTCAGTTCACTTTTGATAGGCAGTAGGGTTAGTTATATCTTTTTGCTACTGTGAATAGTATGGCAATAAACATGAATATGCAGGTGTCTTTTTTTGTAGAATGACTTATGTTCCTCTGAATATATTTCCAGAAGAAAGACTCCTGGATCATATGGAACGTCAGTTTTTAGTTCTTTTGGGAATCGCCACACTGCTTTCCACAGAGGTTGAACTAACTTACATTCCCACCAGCAGTGTAGATACTTTCCCCTTTGCCAGCACCTGTTGTTTTTGACTTATTAATGATAGCCACCCTTTCTGGAGTTAGGTGGTATCTCTTTGTAGTTTTGTTTTGCATTTCTCTGAGGATTAATGAGGCTGATCATTTTTCATGAGTCTGTTGTCTGCTCGTATGTCATCTTGTGGGAAGTGTCTGTTCATGACCTTTACCCACTTTTTAATGGTTTGTTTTTTGTTTTTTGTTTTTTTTGTCCTTCCTTTTATTACATTTGAGTTCCTCGTAGATCCTGGATGTTAGACTTTTGTCAGATGCATAATTTACTTTTTTTTTTTTTTTTGCATTCTGTGGTTTGTTTTCCCACTCTCTTGATGGTTTCTATTGCTATGCAAAAGTTTTCCAGTTTGTTGAAGACCCACTTGTTTATCTTAGATTTTGTGGCGTTCACTTTTGGGGACTTTGTCAACAATTTGTTCCCTACTTCAATGTACACAAGGGTGTTTCCTATGTTTCCTCTAGGATTCTTTTAGTTTGAGATTTTCCATTTAGCTCCTTAATCCATTTTGAGTTGATTTTGGTATATGATTTTAATCAAGGGACCTGTTTCATTCTTCTGCATGTGGTCAGAGTGTTTCCCCAGCAATTGTTGGTAAATACTGTCACCTCTCCCCAGTGATTGTTATTGGTGTCTTTGTTGATGAATTGATAGAGAGATTGTGTTTTTGCTTCCAGAATTACTATTCTGGTCCTATGTGCCTACTCTTGTACAAATACCAGGCTGTTTTTTGTCAATTTAGTCTTGTGATAAAGTTTAAAGTCTGGAAGTGTGATAACTCCCATTTTGTTCCTTTTGCTAATGATTGCTTTGGCTATTTGTGCTATTTTTGTTTCTGTATTAATTTCTATATCATCATTTTCAGGTCTGAAAAAATGATGTTGGCAATTTAATGGGCATTACATTGAATCTATAAATTGACTCGGGTAGGATAGACATCATGATAATATCGATTCTTCCAATCCATGAACATGAGATTTTTTTTCCATTTGTTTCTGTCATCCTTGATTTCTTTGAGAAGTGTTTTGTAGCTCTCCTTGTGAAGGTGTTTCATTTCTCTAGTTTGGTGGATACCAAGGTACTTCATTTTTCTTGTGGCTACTGTGAATGGGACTGTGCTTTTTATTTGGTTCTCTGCCTGCTTGTTGTTGGTGCATCAAAATGCAGCTATGTTTTGCATATTGATTTTGTAACTCAGGAATTTATCAAAGTCATTTACTTGTGCAAGGAAGCTTTTGGAAGAGTCCTTACAATTTTCAATGCATACAATCTTATCATTAACAAAGACAGATAAATTACTTCCTTTTTTTTTCTATTTGGATACCACTGATTTCTTTCTCTTGCCTGATTTCTCTGACTAAGACTTACTGCACTCTATTGATTAGTAGGAGTGAGAGTGGGTGTCTTGGTCTTCTTCCAGTTCTTAGGGGTATACTTCCAGCTTCTACCAAATGAGCAAAATATTGGCTGTGGGTATATCTTGGATGGCTCTTAGTGTTTTGAGGAATGTTCCTTCTATACCTAGGTTCCCAAGGGTTTTTATCAAGAAGAGATCCTGGATTTTGTCAAATACTTTTTCTGCATCTAATGATATAATCATGTAGTTCTTGGTTTTATATCTCTTAATATGCTGAATTACATTTGTGGTCTTGTTGAACCAGTCCTGCATCCCGGAAATGAAGTCTACCTGGTCATGGTGAATGATCCTTGAGATGTGTTGCTGGAGCTGATTTGTTAGAATTTTGTTGAGAATTTTTTGTGTCCATATTCATCAAGGATATTCATCAATGATATTATCCTGTAATTCTCTTTCCTTGTAAGATCTTGTCCAGGTTTGGGTATCAGGATGATGTTAGCTTCATAAAATGAGTTGGAGAATTCCATCTTTCTGAATTTCTTGTAATATCTTCAATAAGACTGGTATAAGCTCCTCCTTAAATGTCTTGTAGAATTCAACTAGAAAGACATCTTTTTTCCAGGATGTGGAGATTTCTTATTACTAGGTCAATTTCCTAAATTTTTATTGGTCTGTTTAGAGTTTCAATTTCTTCTTGTTTCAACCTTGGGAGATTGTATGATGTCAGTAACTCCTCCATTTTAATTTTAGGTTTTCCAGGTAATTTGCATACAGATGTTCATAGTAATCTCTGATAATCTTTTGAATTTCTTCAAGGTCAGTTGTGACTTTGCCTTTTGCATTTCTGACTGTGCTTATTTGGACTTTATCTATCTTTTTTTAGTCAATTTGGCCAAGTATTTGTCAATCTTATTGATCTTTTCAAAGAACTTGCTTTTGTCTTGCTGATTTGCTGGGAGCCAGCCTTGGAAGCCCACCTGATTGACAGGATCCTGGTGGGCCAAAGACCCTGGGCCACAGGGCGAGCCCGGGAAGCTGAGGCCCTTCTGTCTTCCACCTTTACTGTTGATACGTCCAAAGAATTCTGTGTAGTCGTGGAAGAAGAAAATGGCATATTTACGCAAAGTATTCACAGCTAACCTGGAAACGTTATTGTTCAATTTTCCTCTTCCCACTATGCAGCTTGAGTTTTTCTAACCCAAGTAATGAACAAACTCTGAAGCACATCAAAGAGGCTTTCTTTCACTTGGTTGTGAGTTACTAGATATTGCTTGAGTAAAAAATGATATAAGTATATTCACTTCTTATTTGATTTAAAATAATGTAGTTTAGTGTTTAGACATAAGGTTTTTTAAAAGCACAAGTTCATAGTAAGTTCATTGTGAATTCATTATAAGTTCTGACACATAACTAGGAGTTATGTAGGTGATTTATAACATTGCCTTTATGGATTTAAGGTAAATATTATTTGTTAAGGTTTTTTACCTAATTCCATAGTTAAGATTTTAAGTTAACATATATAGAATAGATTTTCAGTGAACTCATGATATATTAATTGGATACTTTTATGATAAATTAACTGGATACAGAAAACAACCTTGGGGACCTGGAAAACATCATTAAAAGCTTTTTTTGAGTTTTCTTTAGGAATATACACTGCATGATAAGAGAAAAGCAATGAAGACACCTGGACAAGAAAAGTGATTATGAAACCTTGAAGATCATAGAAACCCCAGAAAAAACTTCTGATACATGGAGAAATGTGCACCTGGAAACTTTCTTGAAGTACTTCAAGGACTGTAATTTGGGACTGTTTTGAGTTTAGTTTAGTTTAAGTCAAACTCCTTTTAAGCTTATCTTAAGACTCATTAACTGAAAGTAGTTAGTGATTTTGGCCTGTTTGTTGCTTCTAGGACCACTAGACAGCATAACTTCTAAAGGATGATATGTGTGAAGGAATTTTCTTTGTCCTTTCCCTTATACGAATAGTATAAAAGCTCTCTGTTATTTAACAATAAATGACATCTGTCCTGCAACAGAGTCAAGTGTCCAAAGTGCACTCTTTCACCTATGCCGTTCACACCTTCGGGATAACCTGGACCTGGCAGGAGCAGGACTCCGGCATTGATTCTTTCTATTATATTTTTGTCTTCTATATCTTGTGATAGTGTTTTTATCTTTGTGATCTGGATTCTTCTGCTAAGTTAGAATTTAGATGATCTGCCTTTCCAGCTCCTTGAGGTGTGATATTTATAATCATTCTGTTTTTGTAATGTGTGTGTGCAATGCTATAAATGTTCCTCTTAACACTGATTTCATGGTATCTTGGAGACTCCGAGAAGATGTGTTTTGGGTTTTGTTTCCAGGTATCTTTTTATTTCTCTCTTTCTGTGTGGACACAGAAGTGGTTTCAGAAGCATGTTGCTTAGTGTCCATATCTTTGTGTGTTTGGGGGAGATCATATTGGTAATGTTTATTTTCATTTCACTGTGATCTGAGAAAATGCGTGGTATCATTTTGATCCTTTGAAATGTTTTAATGTTTGACTTATGTTCAAGAATGTGATCATTCTTGAAGTATGTTTCATGTGCTGATAAGTAGAAGATATACTCTAGATGTTGAGTGAAGTGTTCTATAGATTTCTGTTGAATCCATTTTATTTTGCATCAAGTAAGGTTCTGGATCTCTTTGCTGGTTATTTGCCTCAATGATCTATCTGAAGCTGTTAGTGCAGTATTAAGACCTCCAACAATTATTGTGTAGGAGTAAATGTCCTTAGTACTTGTGTTATAAAACCTGGTGTCCTGTGTTGTGTGCATATATGCTTAATAGATATTTTTTTGCTGGTGGATTAAGCATTTCATCATTATGAGGTGTACTTCTGTGTCCTATTTATCTTTTGATGGTTTGAAGCCCACTTTGATATCAGAATAGCTACATTTACTTTTTTTCTGTTTTCCATTTGCCTTAGAGGCCATTTTCTAGCCCCAAACTTTAAGTCTGTGGGTATCCTTTGCAGTAAGATGAGATTTCTGAAGGCAGCAGACTATTGGATTATGCTTCTTTTTCCAGTTTGCCACTCTTTGTTTCTTCAGTGGTACATTGAGTTCATCAACATTCAAATTGATTATTGAAATGTGAGAGTTTATTCCTGTCATATGGCTCTTAGGGTGTTATTTTGTTTCCTTTTTACTTTTGAACTTATATGTGTTTGTATTTTCATTTTTGTGAGTGCTCTGTATGCTCTGTTGACACTTTGCTTGCCTATAGTTTTGTGGTGGGTATGATTGTTCTTTTCACTTTTTTCTGTGTCTGACATCTTCTTTAGCATCTCCTGAAAGGCTGGTCTGGAGCATATTCTCTTAGGAATTGGATGTCTGAGAAGGATTTTAATTCTCCATTACTGATGAAGCGTAGCATGGCAAGGCAGTAAATTCTAGGCTGCAATTACTTATCTTTAAGAATGTTAAAGATTGGAATCTTGTCCTTTATGGCTTGTAGCATTTCTACAGGTAAGTCTGGAGTGATTCTGATGAGTCCTCCTCGGTAGGTAGTCTGACATTTCTCTCTTACTGGCTTTAGCATTTTTTATGTCATGCTTACTTTGTGGAAACAGATTACTATTTGTCTTGGGAATGGTCTTCTTATGTGATACCTTGAAGGTATATTCTAAATCTCTTGTGCTTGAATGGTCACCTCTCTAACTAAATGCGAGAAGTTTTCTTGTGTGATCTCACAGAATATTTTTTCCATGGTATTCTCAGTTTCTCTTTCTGCTTCAGCAATATCAGTTAGGTTTAGGTTTGGCTTTTTGACATAGTTCCATATCTCTCAGAGGCTTTGATCCTTCTTATTGACTTTGTAAGCTATGTTTTTGACAGACTGGGTTAATTCTGTATTTTGGTCCTTAAGCTCTCATATTTTTTTCTCTGCTTGGTTGACCCTGCTCCCTGTGCTTGGTTTTGCTTTTGTTTTTTCTGTTTTTCTTTTTTCACTTCCAGGTTGGAGTTTTTTATTTTCATTATGTTAGAATAAACTTTCCTGAATTTGACTAACTCCACTTTTACTACCTGTATGATTTCAGTGATTTCACTTTCATTTTCTCTTGGTTCTCTCAGTTCATGTTAGCCATCCAATCTCTGATTACTGGTACTGTCATCTGGGACAGGTTGTTTGGGAAGGTTGCAATTGTTTGTGCTCTGATAGTTGTGTTACCAGATGCTATCTTTTTAGTACCCTGAGGATTGCCTGTATTTTTTCATTGATTTTTTCTCATTTATGACAAGCTTCTCTTCCATCTCTTCAATTGTTTTTGGTTTTGCTGCTCTGAAACTAGTCACTGACCCTCTGTTCTCGGGCCCTTTCTGTGGTTCAATATAGTTCACTTAGTGAGAGAGGGAGAGTCATTAACTTTTGCTCCTTTCTCTGCCCTCTGGCAAGTTTCTTAGCTGTATCAGCTCCTGCTGCTAGCACTTTTCAGCAAGTTGGGGGGGTGGGCAGTTGGCCCCGACTGCTGTCTGTGGTTTGTAGCCCAGAAGCCTTCCCACTGAGAAAGCCTTTGGATGTCTTTTTGTGTTACTAGCTCCCTATTCAAGTCCATAGTCTGATTTTGAAAAGGAACAATTTCCCTGTAATGGGGGAGTGGAGAGGGGATCCACTAAGCAGGAATGCAGGGTTTGGAGTTAATTCTTCCTGATCTGGGTGGGAAGATTGGCAGGGCACCAGGGAGGTTTATTCTGCAGGTGAGCTTTCCACTGGTATAAACTGCACTCATGACTGCTGACCCAGAATAGGTATTTTTTTTTTAATTTCCATTTGGGGTCTGGTTGCCCACCACTGTGCCCTGACCAGGACTCTTCCCTTGTGGGACTGATTACTCATGCACAGCTGGGAGGCAGTGAACAGACCTAATGCATCTTAAATATACTCACTCACTCTTGTTCACCAGGCAGGGCTTCAGTTCCTGTGCAAACCTGGCACATGTCTGGGGATGGGATAACCAGATTCTTGTGCCTGTCACTTTTTAGTCTCTATGTGTTCAGAGACCTTTGCTGGGTACAGGGTGATTCACCCATCCAAAAAGTGTTCAGGGTGTCTTCACCTATTGTCAGCTTTTTCTCTACTCTATCCTTGCTTAGCAAGAGTGGCACTGGTCTGCTCCTCAATAGTGGTCATCTTGGAACCCCTTTGCAATTATTATTCTGATATAAGAATTCCTGTTCATAGGCATTAGGGAAAAATATCTTCACTATTATGTCATAAAGATTGATAATTATGTGTTCAATATGGATTTCTCTTAATTTTTTTTAACTTATGATGAGATCTGTATAGATGCTTGCCTGCAGCACTCACACACATGCACATGGTAAGACCTAAAGTGTAATTTAGTGAATGTGATGTACCTCTTCTGAAAGGGAAACTTAATACTGTTTATCAGGGATCACATTTTTACCAAACACATTCTACTTTTGGTACTTTTAGATTTAGCGAAAAGTAAAAAAGATATTATAGCTCCCACATAACTTATGCCCAATGTCTCCTATCATTAACATGCTACATTAGTATGACACATTTGTTTCAATTAATGACAATAGTGTTACGTTATTATTTCTAAACGCTATAGTTTATTCAGATTTTTTGTTTGTTTTTACATAATTTCATTTTTCTCATTCAAATTTCATTCTTGTTGCCCCATTGCATTTAACTGTCATGTTCCTACAGGTCGTTTGACTCTGATGATTTCTCAGATTTTCCTTGCTTTGTTTGTTTGTTTGTTTGCTTGTTTGTTTGTTTAGAGTCAGAACCTCACTCTGTCACCCACTCTGGAGTGCAGGTGATCCTTCTGCCTCAGCCTCTCAAGTAGCTGGAACTAAAGGTGCACACCACCATGCCTGGCTAATTTGTTGGGTTTTTTTGTAGAGACAGGGTCTCACCATGTTGCCCAGACTGGTCTCAAATTCCTGGACTCAGATAAGCCTCTTGTCTCGATCTGCCAATGTGAGTGGTTTATAGGCACCTGGCTCCTTGCTTTTGATTACCTCAATACATTTCAGAAATACTGGTAAGATGCTTTGCAGAATTTTTTTATTGGAATATGTCTCATGTGTCTTTTTAAATTCATGTTAAGACTGGCATTATGGATTTAGGGGAAGAAGAGCACAGGTAAAGTGTCATTTTTGTCACATTATATCAAGTGTCATACTATCAGCATCGTTCATAACTGTTGATGTTGGTCTGGATCACCTGACTAAGGTAGTATTTGTCAGGTTTCTCCACTATAAAGTTACACAGAATATAGTATTAGAAAGCTGTTCTCCTTTCTGTATTATAGTCAGTGGAAGGAAGTTACTATGCACAGCCTACTTCAGAAGCAGAAAGTTATAATTCCCCTCCTGGAGGAGAATAGCTACATAAATTATTTCAAACTCTTCACTGAACATTTTCTGCTTCTTTCCTATTTATTAACTTATTCAGCCATTTACTTACATCAGAATGGAATCATGCATATTGATTTCCTTTTGGGGGGTTATAAATCAATAATATTTTATTTTGTTGCTCATATTATTCCAACTTTGGTGTTAGAAGACCTTTCAGTTGATGTTTATGATTCTTTGAGTTACCTCATTTTTAGAAAACATAAAATAGTATTACAAATCCTGTCCTATTAAATAACAAACCCAATAAAATACTAGAGATCTTACTTGGAAAAGCTATATATACCTCCCTGTGTTCTCTTTCTTTGGCTCTCTAACATTTCTTTTTGTTATTTTATAACTATTATTTTTCCCTCTGTCAGACTTAAGATCACACAACACTTCAAATGATTGCATGTTATTTGCAGTTCAACAAGAACAAATATGCTTCCATGTAATGTAAAACTACATTTATTCCCCAGATCATAGCAGTCTTTTCCAATCCTGCCTGTAGTTTGGCTTAGTAAATTATTGTAGTATAACCAATTGTGTAATTCAGCACTGGGATAAAGTGAAAAACATTAAATGGCAAAAATGTCTTATTTATGCTATATAAAGACAAACTCCATAATCATGTCAATTTTTATTTAGCTTTGTACAATAATCTAAGTAAAATCTCTTACATCTCATTCGAATTCATAAATTTTGGGCACATGAATTCTGTAGGATTAGGTCAGCCACAAAGATGTTAGCAAGTGTTTAGGAAACTTCACAGATACATTAGTAGGAAAAAAAAAATCCAGTTGTAAATTTGCTATTGTCAACTCAGACTTATGTCACCCTTGAGTCCTGAAAGTGAACACAGTTTCTGTAAACAAAATATTTTAGTAATATTTGAGGCCTGACAATTAAGTTCATGAACTAATCCTAGAAAAAGTGGTGCATATTAGCAAAAGGGAAGAAAAAGCATTCTTACTTGTTTTAAATATCACTCACCAGTAGAGTAATACTCTATATGCTTCAGAAACCACTTTAATCTTACCTGTTATTTATGACAAAAATACACTGTTAATCATCTCCATGTATATAAGGAAAAAAATAAGAGTATCCTTTATTAAATGGTTTGAAGCTATGTGGCCATGATCTTTCAGGAAGTCACCCAAATCCAATTCTACACCAGGTAAAATGGAGTCAGTCTGCTGGTGACAGACACTTTGCTCACCATGACACAATCTCTACAATATTATCTGAATCCCAACACCAGGCAAATGAGCCCAGGAGAGCTGCCCTGCAGGTTCAGCCAGGTATTCCCAATAGATCATCCAATTGTATAAAACAAATACTCACTTTTACAATAGCTCAATCACATTGTTCTTCTGCATAGATCAGGTACTTCCTTCAAAATTGTTACCATAATGGAAGGAAGAAAACAGGCTATAGTGATCTACTTGCAACTTTTTCTTCTGGTTATCTATTCTTTTAATAGAGCTTAACAAATGCATTATAATTAGATGCCAGCTATCACAAAAGTCTCTTCTGAGAATAGCTTTTAAAGATTTTATCTATCTTCAACAGGATGAGATTTTTCTGCCAATTGTTCTTCTTTCACTTCTTTCCTTAGAAAGAATATATTTGCATTCTGTCCTCTATAGTCTGAACCAAACCAAGTTTGGAAAAACCAAGCAAATTGCTTAAAGTTCTAAGTCATAATAACAATTGTGTTATGAGAAATAAAAATGACACTGCCAGAATTAGCAGAAAAAAATAAAAAGTGTGCTAGCCCTGTAGACTTTAATTATTTTACTCTGAAAAGTGAGAGATATAAGAAAGCCACTTCCTTATCCTATCTTCCTTTACATTCTCCTAAAAATTATAGGATCTGTATACAGAAAAAAAGCTAGATCGTCACCTCATTTCCACACGCCCATGAACAAATTCCTCTTGGTGAGAATATGATGTAAAATACCTGAAAGCTAGAGCAAGAAGTTAAAATGAAAGTGAGTCAGGAACACAAGAGGAAGAAAAAGAGCAAATGATACTGATGCATGTGAGTCTTAGGAAGTTTGGGAGACTTGGATTTTTATAATCTCATTGTTTTTGTAAAGCAGGTATGTACTTATGATTTCCCTATGAACAACTCAATTTAAACTCATATGGTATTTTGAGGTATCTTTTTGTCAATCTTCAGCACCTGAGTAGTGACTTGAAATCCTCTACAGTGAGTCCTCTTTTGTGTCATTTTATTAAATGAGTATTTCTAAATTTGCCGCTTTGCTTTGTTCAGTAAGAGGAAATTACTGTGATAAGATGTTACCATGAGCTCTGTGATTCTGAATGTTTTAGCTTATTTCAGGGACAAGAAACAAAAAGCTTTTTTTTAAATCCTAGACACTCTCATATCAATTAAAAACAGTGGGTAAAATGGAAAAAAAGGGGGGGGGAAGTGGTGCACATCTCATACCTTAATATCACTATGGTCACCTTTGAACTACTCCCCTTGAGAAGCTATGCCCTGATGCCAGTGCTTAGTCCACTCATCAAAGCAATTTTGGAACTCTTTCTGGAATGGCCATCAGAGTTGTCATCATACTACCCTCGATGTCCTGAAAGCCATCAAAATGTCTTTCTTTCTTTCTTTCTTTCTTTCTTTCTTTCTTTCTTTCTTTCTTTCTTTCTTTCTTTCTTTCTTTCTTTTTTTTGAGTTGGAGACTCACTCTGTCACTGGAGTGCAGTAGACGCTCCTGGCCACCGCAGCCTCGACCTGCTGGGTTATGGCGATCCTTCTGCCTCCGGCTTCTATGTAGCTGGAACTACAGGCATGTGCTACCACGCCCGGCTAATTTTTGATTTATTGTAGAGATGAGGTCTCGCCAAGTTGCCCAGGTGGGTCTCGAACCCGTGGGCTCAGGCAGTCTCCCAAAGCGCGGGATTACAGGCTGAGCCACCAAGTCCAGCTCAAAATGTTTATCTTTCAATATTTTATTTACCATCAGGTAAAGAAAAAAATCATCGGGGCCAGATCAGAGTGGGTGTTTCAATACAGTTATTTGTTTACTGGCTAAAAACTCCCTCACAAACAGTGCTGGTTGAGCTGGTGCATAATCGTGATCCAAGAGCTCTTTTGGGACCATTTTTGTACACAGCTG
>NW_007255760.1:44655-45440 GCF_000164805.1 Carlito syrichta | reverse complement strand
GTAGAGATGAGGTCTCACTGCCCAGGCGGGTCTCGAACCCGCGGGCTCAGGCAATTCACTCACCTCAGCCTCCCAAAGGCGCGGGATTACAGACTGAGCCACCGAGCCCGGCTAGTCTATATTCTTGTTGGCACAGTGGCACACACCTGTAATCCCAGAACTTTGGGGGGCTGAGACAGGAGGATGACTTGAGGCCAGCAATGTGAGACCAGCCTGGATAACACACTTATATAGCTCTACAATAAATAAAAAAATAAAAAAATAAAAAAATTTGGCCAGGTGCAGTGGCTCACACCTATATTCCCAGTACTTTGGGAGGTCAAGGTGAGAGGATTGCCTGAGTTCACGAGTTTGAGACCAGCCTGGGCAATTTGGCAAGACCTCATCTGCACAGTAAATCAAGAAAAATTAGCCAGGTGCGGTGGCTTGATCCTATAGTTCCAACTTGGAAAGGCTGAAGCGGAAGGATCACCTGAGCCCAGCAGACTGAGGCTGCGGTGGCCGTGAGCATGCCACTGCACTCCAGCCTAGGCGACAGAGTGAGACTCGGACTCAAAAAAAAAAAAAAGAAAAAAGTTAATTGAGAGCACATGGTGGCACATGCCCGTAGCCCTAGCACTTTGGAAGATGAGGCTACAGTGAGCTATAGTTGTGCCACTGCACTCTGGCCTAAGTGACAGAGTGAGATCCTGTCATTTAAAAATAAAAAAAAGGTCTATATTCTGTTCTTTTTGAGACAAGGTTATCCATGCTGGCCTCGAACTCCTGGGCTCAAGGATCATCCC
>NW_007255760.1:40954-43673 GCF_000164805.1 Carlito syrichta | reverse complement strand
CTGGTGCTACTCACATGGCAGAAGATCATGGCTTGAGCAATGGTGATGGCCCCGTAGAGGTTACACAAGGCCTGGAACTTCTCGTCTCTGCTGCTGCACAGGACGTAGTACTGCTTGATGGTGTCCAAGGTCTCCTCCTCACGTTTCAGTTTGATAATGTTCGGCTCCGGGACCACTTTCTGGGCAAACTTCCACACAGAGTCTTCGAAGGTGGCAGAGAAAAGCAGCATCTGGCAGTTCCTGGGCAGCATCCTGCAAGGTAAGGCCCAGGCACATGGCACGAACCCGAGGTTTCACCAGGGGTAGCACAGCCTTCCAGCGTAGACGGTCCAGATCCCCAGGAAGGCTGAGGGGGCTTCAGAGGGAGGAGGCAGAGAGGAGCATCTTGGTGAGGAGGGAGCACCCGGGTGGGGTGAGAGTCCCGAGGTCTCCTTTCTCAACCTAGGCTTGGAGGGAGTATGGTCAGTGTGGACACGGAAATGGCCCATCAAACAGATCTGCGGGAAAGCATGAGTAAAGAGCCTGATGGAAGCAAGAGGCATCTGAAGTCAAGGGAGAAGATGTTGCAGGTCAGGAGGCTGGGAAGTGCCTCCCTGCTTGGATTCCTACCTCTGGATGCGGATGCTCTGATCCTGGTGACCCTGGGTTGCTATCATCACATCAGCCTCATCCAGAACGAATACCTTGATCTTCTTGGGGTCAATGAACCTGAGCTTGGAGCACCAATCCAGGACGGTCCCAGGGGTGCCAATGATGATCTGCTCACTGATCTTCTGACCTCTTTCCACTGTGGAGACCCGAGATGTTTTCCGTGGGTATTTCAATGGCAAAACCATTCTGGAAATCAAAGCCCTGCCCATTCTCCAGAACTAGTAGAAGTTAATTCTAGATTTTAAAATACACATAGATGCCAGTTACCCTCAGTCTTGGGTTTCTTCTACTGTCAGAGGTAGAATGACACCTCTCTCAGTACAGTCAGGATCAAACCCCATATAGTCCACCCTCAATTAGTGTTAGTTCCCTTCCTCTTCTTCATCCTATAATTTTTTTTTTTGAGTTGGAGTCTCACTCCGTTGCCCATGCTGGGGTGCAGTGGCATGCTCACAGCCACCTCAGCATTGATCTGCTGAGCTCAGATGATCCTTCCGCCTCAGTCTTCCAAGTAGGCAGAACTACAGGCACGCGCTACCACACCCAGCTAAGTTTTTTTATTTTTATTGTAGAGATGAGCAGTCTTGCCAAGTTGCCCAGGCTGTTCTTGAACTGTGGGCTCTGGCAATCTGCTCACCTGCTCGGGCAATCTGTGGCGTGTAGTGGCATGATCATGGCTCACCGCTACCTCAAACTGCTAGGCTCAGGTGATCCTCCAGTCTCAGCCTCCTCAGTAGCTGGGACTAAAGGTTTGCGCCATCATGCCCAGCTAATCTTTTTATTTTTTTGTAGAGATGAGGTCTCACTATATTGCCAGGCTGGTCTCAAACTCCTGGGCTCAACTGATCCTCTCTCCTCAGCCTCCCAAAGTGCTGGGATTACAGATGTGAGTCACTGCACTTGGCCTTTCTCCTATAATTGAACATCATCCAACTCTTTTTCTTTACCATTAAATTTATTCTTTTCATATCATCCATTCACTCACAGTTTACTCTCCTTCTACACTGATAGAGGATCTTAGTCCCATAATTTTTTGCTCCATTATCTAGTCTCTAGACTTTCTACTTACATAGTTTTCCTCAGTACAAACTTCTTTGATTTGAAAATCAGTACCTTACTATCAAACTACAGCTGGTGGGGGTTGACACTGATACAACCACCTATCAGAACTACTAATGCATGTACCCTTTACCAACAATTCCACTATTAGAAATTAATCCTGCAGTGGGGGTGGGATTGGCAGTAGTGGGATTCTGCTCGGGGAGAGAGGGCACACCTCATTAACAAGGGTACCTGCATAATGAACATTTGTATACTTAACCCTGAATTGTACCCCACATCTTTAAGATAAAAAATTAAAAAAAAAATTAATCCTGCAGGTATATTCATTTGTGTGAAGTAATATGTATAAGAATATGCATGCAGCAAGGAGATGACTGATTAAGTAAAATATGATCTGCCCAAAGGCTGATGCCAAGGAAGGTATGATAGTGTTTAGGAATTGATACAAAGTAATCTCCAAATGACATTATTAAAAGTGAAAAGGGAGTACTAGTTTGTATACTAGAAAGAGTGAAAAAATGTACATCACTGTTGTTGAGAAATGAGGAGAAATTTAGGAGAAATGTCCTTTCTTTAGGAATTCATCAACTATCTATAGAAAAAATTTTAAGTTAATTCTTAATTAACTAAATTACGTCTTAATTTAATTCATTCTTAATTAATTAATATCAGATGCAGTAGATCACACCTGTAATCCCAGCACTTTGGGAAGCAGAAGCAAAAGGATTGCCTGAGCCCAGGGGGTGGAGACCAGCCTGGGGCAACTTGGTGAGACCTTGTCTCCACAATAAACCAAAAAAAAAAGCTGGGAGTGGTGGCACATGCCTACAGTTCCACTACTAGGGAGGCTGATGCAGAAGGATAGCCTGAGCCCTGCAGGTCGAGGCTGCCGTAGCCATGAGCATACCACTGCACTCAAGCCTGGGCAACAGTGAGACTGTGACTCAAAAAAATAATTTTTTTTTTTTTTGAGTTGGAGTCTCACTCTGTCACCCAGACTGGAGTG
>NW_007255760.1:38874-40892 GCF_000164805.1 Carlito syrichta | reverse complement strand
TTTTTTTTTTTTTATTTATTGTAGAGATGAGGTCTCACCAAGTTTCCTGGGCAGGTCTCGAACCCGTGGGCTCAGGCAATCCACTCACCTCAGCCTGCCAAAGGCACGGGATTACAGGCTGAACCACCAAGCCCGGCTGAAAAAAATGATTTTTTTTTATTTTTAGAGACAGAACTTCATTCTGTTGCCCAGGTTGCTGCTTTGAACTCCTGGACTCCAAGGGCTCCTCCTGCCTCAGCCTCCAAAGTAACTAGGACTATAGGTGCACGCCACCTGGCTAATTTAAAACTTTTTTTTTTGGAGACAAGGTCATGCAATGCTGCCCAGGGTGGTCTCAAATTCCTGGCTTTAAGCAATCCTCCTGCCTCGGCCTCCTAAAGCATTAGGATTACAGGTGTGAGCCTGTCTTACTGGGATTTTTTTTAAACAACCTAAAAATCTTATTTTAAGATTGAAGAAGACTATTAACAAATTAGCAGATATTTAAACAGATTTGCTAAAGGCAATGCAATTAGGTTCCAAGGTTGGACTGAATTAAAAAGTTCACATCTTCAAAATCCAAACACTCAACCACCCTACCCTGCTCAGTGTATGTCTCACCTCTTATACTCACATTTATTGCCTCGAACAGCATAAGCAAGCTTGAGATCTGGATGAAATTTGCCCATCTGCTCAATCACTTTTCCTGTTTGAAGCGCCAGCTCATATGTTGGGGAGAGGCACAGACACTGACAGAGAAATCACACAGGAAGAGTTTAGGAAAGCTGTTTAGTAACAGACAACAGGCTCTAAAGCAGTAAGTATGCTGATGTTGAATAGTGCAGGGAATCAAGCCTCCTACTTAGGCCCACCTTTTGGCTGTACACAGAAGCCTTCAACAGAGAGTTTTGGCCTCGCTGAAGCTTTTGCAAACCACTATTTGAGGCTGCCGCTTCCAAACGAATTCTACTTAGGCTGGGACCCATGCAATAACCTGCTCTGCCTGAGTCACAGCCTAAGGCATCAGAAATTTCAGGCCTCTTGTCATACCCCACCAGATGACGTTGACCTTCCCAGGGCAGGCAGACCAGGGCCCCCAGGTTTCCCAAGCTCTCACCTGGGGGTATCTGTCTGCTGGTTCCACCCTGCTAAGCATGGCCAGGACAAAGGCAGCTGTTTTACCAGTGCCAGACTGAGACTGGGCAATCAGGTTCTGTGGGCTGGATCAGGGAAGAACATAAATGAAACTACTATTGACTAATATTGGTTAAACACAATAAAGCATGCAAATGTTCTTTCTGGGTAGCAGGAACATCTCTCTTTATGCTTCTTTATATTATCCAGGTTTTATGTATTGAGCACAAATTACTTTGACACATGTTTTAATATGTTGCTTTTTTTAAAAAATCTGCTTAAATGATAAAGAAAATGATTGTTTTAGATGGGGGGTACGCCAAGAAATCCTCATTCTGGGCTGTCACATAGCTAGAGTGTCTTATTACCCCAAAGATCCCATGAAAATCAAGAGTGCAGAGTAAAATCTATGCCCAGACAAGTCCCCAGTAACATTTTTGGCTGAGCTACAATTTGTCCCTAGAACGCAGCTCCTTTGTGTGTGCCTCTTCTCTATCCTTACAGACAATACAAGAAACCAAGTCAGAAGTTTAGAGGGGATGTTTACATTTCAATTCGTGTGGCCCAGTGTCATAGAAATAGGTGGTGTTTTTGTCACTAAAAAGAATGCATAGGCCAGGTGTGGTGGCTCACACCTGTAATACCAGCACTTTGGGGGGGTGAGGGTGAGAGGACTGCCTGAATCCAGGGGTTCGAGACCAGCCTGGGCAACTTGGCAAGATCTTGTCTCTACAATAAATCAAAAAATTAACTGAGGCGTTGGTGGCATGTGCCTGTGGTTCCAGCTACTTCGAAGGCTGAGGTGAAAGAATCACCTGAGCCCAGCAGGTCAAGGCCACAGTGGCAGCTGTGAGCATGCCACTACACTCCAGCCAGGGTGACAGAGTAAGACTCCTACTAAAAAA
>NW_007255760.1:37055-38295 GCF_000164805.1 Carlito syrichta | reverse complement strand
G
Source organism: Carlito syrichta (assembly GCF_000164805.1). Lineage (NCBI taxonomy): Eukaryota > Metazoa > Chordata > Mammalia > Primates > Tarsiidae > Carlito > Carlito syrichta. The sequence goes on along the minus strand of NW_007255760.1, from coordinate 38,294 downwards.
TATTGTTCTTTTTTTTTTTGAGTCGGAGTCTCACTGTTGCCCAGGTTGGAGTGTAGTGGCACGCTCACGGCCACTGCAGCCTCGACCTGCTGGGCTCTGGCGATCCTTCCACCTCAGCCTCCACGTAGCTGGAACTACAGGTGTGCACCATCATGCCCAGCTAATTTTTTAGATTTATTGAAGAGACAAGGTCTCGCCAAGTTGCCCAGGCTGGTCTCGAACCCCTAGGTTCAGGCAATCCTCTTGCCTCAGCCTCCCAAATTGCTGGAATTACAGGCTTGAGTCACCGTGCTCGGCCTGGTATTGTTCTTTATATCTTTTTATAGATCTCAAAAATTCCAAAATAATTTCAGACCCCATTTTTAAAAACTGCACAGAAGAAAGCAGTTTCTTTCTCTGTCAGTATGTATTTGTTAAGTGGAAAAGGCAGAAACTGTACCCAATTCCATGTGATTCTTTCTGTACTTGCCCAAGCTGTTTTCCTGAGGAAACATGTTGCCCCAAATGGCCTCTTTTGTTCTCAGGCACAATAATGGCTATGTATGGAAGACTTTACTTGATCAAGTTTGGGAAGTTTGGGAAGGGAGCATGCTGCTGTGCATACTCACGGTTCAGCAAGCATCATAGGTAACGCGTTCTCTTGTATCTTGGACGGTCGATTGAAGCCCATGGCATAGACTCCCTGAAGAAGCTGTGGTTTCCTAGAGGCCAGGAAGAGAGAGGATAGATTCCTAGTAGCTGAAATTGATGTAGAGGCCTAGAATCTTATCTCTCCCTATATCTACCAAGAAATGATGCTTCTTACCTCTGTCAGACATATTTTCCTATGCCTTAAAAAGCACCATGTAAAACAAAACAAAACCACTATCTTTCCCTACTAAATTTTAAACTGCAAATATTCTATAATTCATAAAATACAGACTGGTTTTCTTTCTTGGAGAAACTCATGATTTCAGCAGATCCACAAATCTGCTTGGCTTTGGATGACAAGTGTTCCCTGGATACAGCAAGACTAATAGTTATTAATGCATAGCATAAGAAATTATAAAAGAAGTATCTAAAAATAAGCACTGCTTACTATAGTGCTAAGATTTTGAAGTCTCTTTAGAGAATAGGATTTGGGGGTTTTTTTTGCTTTTTTTTTTTGAGTTGGAGTCTCACTGTCGCCCAGACTGGAGCACAGTGGCCGCTCCCGGCCACTGCAACCTCGACCTGCTGGGCTCCGGCGATCCTTCCGCC
>NW_007255760.1:18003-37035 GCF_000164805.1 Carlito syrichta | reverse complement strand
CTCACCTCAGCCTCCCAAAGGTGTGGGATTACAGGCTGAGCCACCGAGCCCGGCTTTTTGTTTTTGTTTTGAGTTGGAGTCTCACTCTGTCACCCAGACTGGAGTGCAGTGACACGCTCCCGGCCACCGCAGCTTTGACCTGCTGGGTTCTGGCGATCCTTCCGCCTCAGCCTTCCAAGTAGCTGGAACTACAGGTGCACACTACCACGCCCGGCTAATTTTTGACTTGACTTATTGTAGAGATGAGGTCTCGCCAAGTTGCCCTGGCGGGTCTCGAACCCGCGGGCTCAGGCAATCCACTCAGCTCAGCTTCCCAAAGCGCTGGGATTACAGACTGAGCCACCGAGCCCAGCTAGGATTTTGGTTTTAATCTCTCAGTGCACACGTTAAAATTGAACCACAGTCTTTGTGTTCCATAGTCCTTCCCAAGCAAGCTGTATAAACACTTAGGGACATCAAGAGGTAGGAAAACCGAGAAAGCCAGTTTCTATCTAATATATATTAAATAGGTAAGAGTGGATATTGAACTTGACAAATGCTCAGATTTAATTATTATGTCTAATCAAATTTAAAAGCTTCATATCTGAGTCACAGAACCAAACAATAACAAAAAAAAAACCAACTTCTTTTTTTTGAGTCAGGGTCTCATTCTGTCACCCAGGTTGGAGTACAATGGCGTGAGCACGGCTCACTGTAGCCTCCTCAACCTCCTAGGTTCAGGTGATCCTTCTGCCTCAGGCTCCTGAGTAGCTGAGACTATAGGCATGTGCCACCAAGTTTTGCTAATTTTTATTTTTTGTAGAGATGAGGTCTTGCTATGTTGCTTAGACTGGTTTTGAACTCCTGGCTCAAGCAATCCTCTTGTGTTAGCCTCTCAAAGTGCTGGGATTATAGGCATGAACCACTGCAACCGGCCTGTACCACTTTCTTCTATTAAGTATTAATAGTTACACAACAATTATCAATTAAAGCTGCTTTTATATTGCATCTGCAATAAGCTCTTTACTACCTCTAAACTGACAGTGTGTTTAACAAAAAAACATTATCAGATCGTTCCTAGAGAAAAGTCAAATCAAGTCTCTTAAGCCTTCCTTGGAGTGTAACAGTCTCTCTAAAAGGCAAATTCTGGCATATGCTGGTTCTCAGACACAAAGAACTTTAAAAACAAAACCTTTGGGGTCTTCCACTTGAAAGAAAAGGCTGTGACACTCAGCAGCTTCTGATTTGGTTGTCAAGGAAACAAACTCACTAATTAATAGGAATTCAAATGATCTAACAGCTTTCACTTATTCATTTTTCTTTTATTTTGCAGATTAATTCAAATCTTTTAAGTACAAAACAGACCAAGTATATTAGGTGACCTAGCTTTCATTCTTTGTTTCCTTTTGCTACCAGCAAGTAAATCACAGTGGACTTGTCTTTCAAAGAGAACAATTCATCAGTGGTGAACGGAGAACCTGTCTTTTAAATGAAAGGAATTTTAAAAGCCCATTGATACTTGGTCAAGCAAATTGTGTCAGGAAACAATAGAGCACATTGAACTGCCCTGATACAGTTTAAGAAGAGAAGCAGAGATGAAAGTTTTATTGAATAAAGTCCTTGAGAGAAACATACATAGAAAAATACCATTTGCTAAAAATGCTAAAAAAAAAAATAGTCATACTTAAAAAAACTGTTCTTGCCTGTAATCCCAGAACTTTGGAAGGCTGAGGCAGGAGGACTGCTTGAGCCCAGGAGATCAAGACCATACATAATGAGATCTGTTTCTACAAAAAAAAAAAAACAAACCAAAAATCAGCCGGGCTTGGTAGCTCATGCCTGTAGTCCCAGCTACTTGGAAGGCTGAGGCGGAAGAATTGCATGAACCAAGGAGGTTGAGATTGCAGTGATGAGTGATCCATGCCACTGTACTCCAACCTGGGCTACAGAGTAAGAGTGAGACTCTGACTCAAAAAAAGAAGAAAAAAATTGTTCTTCAAGATTACTTCATTTACAACTAGCTGGCTCTCTATGAAGTATCTCTCATTCAGTGGGAATAGCTGGTGGGAGGAACATGGCCTCTATCTGCTCATAGTCGGCATAACATAGATTCTGCTGAACAAAGGCAAATAATCCATTTATTCCACAACATTCTCATCCATCAGCTAATTTCTGTCTATGACTGGGATCCTGGGAGGCAGCAAGAACAGTGGGCATGTCTTTCATTATTCATAACACCCAGCGCAGTGGCATGCATATAAACCAATGGTTTATAAATACCTCTTTACTAAATTACTAAAGAAAACAAAAACCGTGGCATGATCTTTCATAATTCTCTGCTTATAAAATAATGACAAATTAGAAGTTATTCTTAGCACAATGCCATAAATATGCTCATTTAAAGCTTAATTCTGGGCTCTGGATTTTTTTGTTTTTTTTTTTTGAGTTGGAGTCTCACTCGGTTACCCAGACTGGAGTGCAGTGGCCGCTCCGGGTCACTGCAGCCTCGACCTGCTGGGCTCCGGCGATCCTTCCGCCTCAGCCTTCCGAGTAGCCGGAATTACAGGCATGCGCTACCACGCCCAGCTGATTTTCTTATTTATTGTAGAGATGAGGTCTCGCCTGCCCAGGCAGGTCTCAAACCCACGGGCTCAGGCAGTCCACTCACCTCAGCCTCCCAAAGGCACAGGATTACAGGTTGAGCCACCGAGCCCGGCTGGATTTTTTTTTTTTTTTTTTTAATTCCAGAATTGTCAAAGGTGCTTTCCACTGAAGATACCAGGAATCCAGGCTCTTCTTGACAAATTTCATAAAAGCAGATAAACTATTTTTAACACTGTAAACCCTATAGTCTAACAAAAGGGCTTACCTAATAAGAAATGTTCCTGACATCCAGAAATCACCTGTCAGCCAATATTTTATTGAAAGTTCTAAGAGCATAAAAGAAAAAAGACTTTCAGCTATGATGAATAAGTCTGTGGCATTTAAAAATCCCTACCAAGAGGAGGAGAACCGGGTAGCCAAGAAGACAAGGGTGGGAGACTCATTTTAAATTTTTCATAATTTTGAATCATAATGACTTATTACCTATTCAAAGAAGACATTTTGGGGGGGGGATTAGAGTCTCACTCCGTCGCCCAGGCTGGAGTGCAGTGGCACGCTCACAGTCACCCCAGCATCAACGTGCTGGGCTCAGGCGATCCTTTCGCCTCAACCTTCCAAGTAGCTGGAACTATAGACATGCACTACCACGCCCGGCTAATTTTTTGATTTATTATAGAGATGCAATCTCGCCAAGTTGTCCAGTCTTGTCTCAAACCTGTGGGTTAAGGCAATTCTCTCACCTTGGTCTCCCAAAGTGCTGGGATTACAGGCTTGAGCTACCATACCCGGCCCAAAGAAGACGTTTTTTAAAAAGTAATATATAAAATTCTCACAAGAATCTCTAAGATGCTAAGTTTGATAGAGGAGGGACCAGCAAGGAAGCTATTCAAAGGAATGAATACTCACAGCCGAAGCTCTTCAAAAGACTTCACTGAGTAGAGGGGGGAGTTTGGATCCCGCTGCAGGACTTCCACTTGGTTTGTGTTATCCACAAGGTTGCTTCGGATCAGCTTGTTGAGTAAGGACTGGGCAGCTCTGTCCTCTGTCACAAAGAAATCAGTAGATTTTCTTCACACTCATTTGGCAAACCCCACTCTCATAAAACCACTCTTTCTCCCACTCCACACCAGCACCGGGGCCTCCAAGTATTGCCAGAGAAAAATAATAATCACATGGACAGATCTCACTTTAAATTGTTGATCACTACACTCAAATGGGCTGAGCTGCCCAGGGAGTCTGCATGTTTCCATAGTTCACTCGTATGTTTTCTTCTCCTCAAACCTCCATTTATACCTTCTCTCTATTCCAACGTTTCGCCCTCCACACTCTCATTCATGATCACAGATACACTCATCTGTGTCTGTGCCCATATTCTCCACTTTCTCTCCTGTAACTATGATGAGCAGGAGTGCTATTCAGGCTCACCTCTCTACCTCCAGCAGGTCTCATCCCTTCCTGTTCACAGGGACATCCTTCTCGACACCAGTTTCCCTCCACTGCATCATTCTCACTAGCATGGGACCCTGTCTTAACATCTTTCATCATAAATCTGCTTCCTCCTTTATCTCACATTTCCAGCCAGTTACTGCCCCATTTCTCTACTCCTCTTTCTGGAGCACTCCCTAAAGGGGGTTGTCTATACTTTTCTTCACTTCCTCTCCTCCCCTTCTCTGTTGTATCTACACTGAACAGGCCTTTTTTCTTTGACTTCCTTTGTCAAGCTCACCAATGACTTCTACATTGTCAAATCAATCTAATGGTCAATGTCTAGTTCATTTCTTAATCAATGTATTACCTATATTTGACACACTACTTTTGAAACACTTCCTTTTGGCTTCTGGGATGTCACACTCATGTGGTTCTCCTTCTATCTCACTGACAATTCCTTCTCAATCTCCTTTGCTCATTCCTCTCATCTCTCTGATCTTGTAGCTCAGAGGGCCTCTGGCTCCCAAAAGGCAAGCCCTGGGTATATGTGTTCTGTTGTTACAGGGCTTTCAAGAGTAGTTACCTTTCTCTTCTTCATCTGTTTTATCAGCAGTGGTACTGGTTTTGATAACACCTATACAAAGAAAACAACTGTCGTCATTAAAAGAAGCCTTTTTTTTTTTTAAATCAGTCTCACTCTGTTGCCTAAGCTGGCTGGTCTCGAACCCCTGAGCTCAGACAAGCCTCTCGCTTTGGCCTACCAAAGTGCTGGGATTATATAGGCTTCAGCCACCACACCCAGACATTTTTTTTTTTTTTTTTGGGTTGGAGTCTCACTCTGTCGCCCAGACTGGAGTACAGCCTTGACCTGCTGGGCTCTGGCAATCCTTCCGCCTCAGGCTTCCAAGTAGCTGGAATTACAGGCACACGCTACCACACCCAGCTAATTTTTTGATTTATTGTAGAGATGAGGTTTCACCAAGTTGCCCAGGCGGGTCTCGAACCCATGGGCTCAGGCAGTCCACTCACCTCAGCCTCCCAAAGCGCGGGATTACAGGCTGAGCCACTGAGCCCGACTTTTTTTTTTTTTTTTTTTAAACGAGTCAGTGTCTCACTCTCACCCAGGCTAGAGTAGAATGGCATGATCATGGCTCACCACAGCCTCTACCTCCTGGGCTCAGGCGATCTTCCTGCCTCAGCCTCCCAAGTAGCTGGGACTACAGGCACACTCCACCAAATCTTGCTAATGGCTGATCTCAAACTCCTAGGATCAAGCAATCCTTCTGCCTTAGTCTCCCAAAGTGCTGGGATTACAGGCTTGTTCTAGAAAGGCAAATATTAAAGCCAACTAAAAGGTGGGACAATGTAAACAATTTAAGTGATCAAAATATAAATGGCTGACATTTTGCTATGTTTAAAGAATTGTTATTTTTAAGTGTGTAAGAAAATTTTAGAAGCCGGGCTCGGTGGCTCAGCCTGTAATCCCATGCCTTTGGGAGGCTGAGGTGAGTGGCCTGCCTGAGCCTGCAGGTTCAAGACCCACCTGGGCAGCGAGACCTCATCTCTACAATAAATCAAAAAATCAGCTGGGTGTGGTAGCGCATGCCTGTAATTCCGTCTACTTGGAAGGCTGAGGTGGAAGGATCGCCAGAGCCCAGCAAGTCAGGGCTGCGGTGGCCGGGAGCAGCCACAGCACTCCAGTCTGGGTAACAGAGTGAGACTCCAACTAAAAAAAAAAAAAAAAAAAAGAAAAAATAAATAAATAAATAAAATTTTAAGTTTTTAGAAATTTTGACTCACTTCAGTATGGTCAGAATACATCACCTCTGATTTACTAATCCCAATTTAAAATACAGCATCACTAGCAAACACAATCTACCACTTTTGACCTATCAAATAGGAAACATTCTAAAAGTTTGACTACAAATTCTGTGGTGAGGCTGTAGAGAAACAGACACTCCCATGCTTTGCTGATAGAAATACAAATTGGCATGATACCTATGGAGAGTATAATGAGTACTTTGAAAATACTAATGAAAACTACAAAAGCATATAACTTTAAACTAGCAAATCCATTTTTTGGGAATTTATCCTACAAAACATTTGTATACATATACAAAGATTTAAGATTATGGGTATGTCATGAAGCACTATTTGTAATAGCAAAAAAATGGGACCAGTCAAAACCTCTATCAATAAATGACTAGCTAAGCCTAGGCAATATTGCAAGACCTCATCTCTACAAAGAAAAAAAAAATTAGCTGGGCATGGTGGCACATGCTGGTAGTCCCAGCTATTCCAAATGCTAAGGCAGGAGGATCACCAGAGCCCAGGTGTTTGATGCTCTGGTAAGCCATAATTTGCCACTGCACTCCAGCCTAGGTGACAGAGTGAGACCCTGACATACACATACACAAACACACACCCCAAAAGATGACAGGTTAAACAAACCATGAATACCAGCACAATGCAGTTTTATGCAGTTAAAATAGACAGCAAGGAAACTCCACATACTGATATGGAAAGTTTGTCAACATATAGTGTTGAGTGAAAAAGTTAAGTGTACTACATATGCATCATGCCACTTTTTTTTATTAAAAGAATGAGAATTTATACTTGTTCCTCCTTTGCATAAAGAAACTTTGGAAGAATATTAAAAATCCAATAACAGTAGTTACTTATGGGATGGGGTGATGTTATGGGTTAAACTGTGTCTCCCCTAAAACTCACATATTCAAGTCCTAACCTCAGAATTATTTTAAAACAGGGTTGAAGCCGGGCTTGGTGGCTCAGCCTGTAATCCCGCGCCTTTGGGAGGCTGAGGTGATGAGTGGTTTGCCTGAGCCCACGGGTTTGAGACCCGCCTGGGCAACTTGGCGAGACCTCATCTCTACAATAAATCAAAAATTAGCTCAGCGTGGTAGTGCGCGCCTGTAGTTCCAGCTACTTGGAAGGCTGAGGCGGAAGGATTGCTGGAGCCCAGCAGGTTGAGGCTGCAGTGGCCGGGAGCAGCCACTGCACTCCAGTCTGGGTGACAAAGTGAGACTCCAACTCAAAAAAAAAAACAAAAAACAAAAACAAAACAAAAAAAAAAACAGGGTTGTTGCAGATTAGTTAAGATAAGGTAATGGTTGGGCATGGTGGCTCATACCTGTAATCCCAGCATTTTGGGAGGCTGAGGCGGGAAGACTGCTTGAGCCCAGGAGTTTGAGATCAGCCTGGACAACATAGCAAGACCTCATCTCTACCAAAAAAAAAAAAAAAAAAAGAATGAGGTCATTAGGGTGGGCCCTAATCACTTTTCATACTTTCTGAGTTTTGAATCCAGATTTACTTTTCAAAAAGTTAAATTTAAAAATTTACAGAAATTGGCTATGTGCAGTAGTTCTTGCCTATAATCCCAGTACTTTGGGAGACTGAGGTGTGAGGGTCATTTGAGGCCAGGAGTTAAAGGCCAGCTTCGACAACATAGCAAGTCCTCATCTCTACTTGGGAGGCTGAGATTGGAGGATCACTTAAGCCCAGGAGTTCAAGGTTGTAGTGAACTATGATCATGTCACTGTACTCTAGCCTGGGTGACAGAGCAAGACTCTGTCTAAAAAAATAAAATAAAAATAAAATTTAAAAAAATATTATCAAGTGAATAGTGACAGAACAATCCAAAATGATTTTTAATTTTAAGGAGTCGGAGGCTAGAAAAAAATCTAAAAAATGAACATATCTTTTCTGAACCAGAACCTAATTTACTGGCTCTCAAACATGTGCAGGTAACACTAAATGAAAGCTACACTGTAAGTGATAGCCAAGAATGCACAACAGGTGTCCACATGTAACTCTTATCTAGCTTGTAGCTACTAGTGACTCACCATTGGTATCTGGTATAACTTTCTCTTCCTTGATCTGCAAACTGGTCATCTGAATAGGAATAAAACGAAACAGTTAAGCAAGTAACCCAACAAAAGGAAGGCCTGTGAGCAAAGAGAAGCCCCCTAGTGAAAGTCTAGCCTGAAATTACTTTATCACCTATATTCAGGGAGTTGGTTCGTCCTGCTCAAAGCAGGATCGCTAAAAGTCTACATAAGAATATCATTTTATATATCTTCAACAGTCTTAAACAAGGGGGCTGTGGACTAAATGTAACGGTAGGGGTAAAATATGAACAAGTCTTGGCTGGGTACAGTGACTCACACCTGTAATCCCAGTAATTTTGGGAGGCCAAGGCAAGAAGATATACACAATGGAATATTATGCAGACATAAAGGACAAATATATGGACTCTGCAGCAAATTGGATGGATTTGGAGTCGATCATACTCAGTGATTCATCACAGAAACAAAGAACTAAGTTCCATATGTTCTCACTCATAAGATGAACTTGAATAATGATAATGCTATAGAAAGGAGATTGGCAGTAGCAGAAAACTGTCAGGGGAAGAGGGGATGGGACTAGCAGTGGGGGGAAGCTGCTAGGGGAGGGAGGGGCACGCCTCATCAACAAGGGTACCTGCATGATCAATGTTTGTATACCTAGCCCTGAATTGTACCCCACATCTTTATAACAAACAAATTAATTAATCAATAAAAAAACTTAAAATAAATAAATAAATAATAAATAAATAAATATTTTTAAAAGGCTAGGAGTATAAGACCAGCCTATACAACATGGCAGAACCTTGTCCCTAAAAAAAAAAAAAAAAAAAAAAATTATTTTTGAGTTGGCATCTCACTTCGTCGCCCATGCTCGAGTGCAATGGCACACTTGCGGCTACCCCAGCGTCAACCTTCTGGGCTCAGACAATCCTTCTGCCTCAGCCTTAGTAGCCGAAACTATAGGCACATGCTACCATGTCCAGCTAATTTTTTTATTTCTATTTTTTAATTTTTTTTGAGTTGCAGTCTCACTGTCGCCCAGACTGGAGTGCAGTGGCTACTCCCGGCCACCGCAACCTCGACTTGCTGGGCTCCAGCGATCCTTCCGCCTCAGCCTTCCAAGTAGCCAGAACCACAGGCATGTGCTACCACGCCCGGCTGATTTTTTTTTTAATTTACTGTAGAGATGAGGTCTCGCTGCCCAGGCGGGTCTCGAACCCACGGGCTCAGGCAATCCACTCACCTCAGCCTCCCAAAGGCGCGGGATTACAGGCTGAGCCACCGAGTCCAGCTTAATTTTTTTATTTATTGTAGAGATGAGGTCTCACCAAGTTGCCCAGGCTGTTCTTGAATTCTTGACCCCACGGTCTTAGGCAATCCCCTCACCTTGGTCTCCCAAAGTTCTGGGATTACAGGCTTGAGCCACCTTGTCCAGCCAATTTTTTTTTCTTGAGTTGGAGTCTCACTCCTTCACACAGGCTGGAATGCAGTGGCACGCACACTCACGGCCACCCCAGTGTCAAACTGCTGGGCTCTGGTGAACCTTCTGCCTCAGCCTTCCAAGTAGCCGGAACTACAGGCGTGTGCTACCACACCCAGCTAATTTTTTATTATTGTAGAGACGAGGTCGCCAAGTTGCCTGGGCTGATCTCAAACTCATGGGCTCAGGCAATACACTCACCTTGGCTTCCCAAAGTGCTGGGATTACAGGCTGAGCCACTGTGTCCAGTCAATTTTTTTTTTTTAAAAGAAAGTCTCAAGCCTCTGCTTCTCTCCCAACTTATACTCTTTCTAGAATATCTAACTTTCATTAAATATCTATTATACTGTACTAAAAAACAAAACAAACAAAACAAAATACAAAAAAGGCCAGGCATGGTGGCTCACGTCTGCAATCCCAGCACTTTGGGAGGCCAAGGTGAGCGGATTGCTTTAGCCTAGGAGTTCGAGACTAGCCTGGGACACATAGCAAGACCTCATCTCCACAAAAAAAAAAATAAAGTATGAATATCTATTAAGTCACATGTTGCATAATAACTTTTCAGTAAATGACAGACCGAATATACAACAGTGGTCCCATAAAATTATAATGGAGCTGAAAAACTTTATTTTTTTTTTGAGTCAGAGTCTCACTCTATTGCCCAGCTGGAGTTTTATATTTATTATAGCTAATGCTTTATATTTTTTATTATTTTGAGTCAAGGTCTCACTCTTTTGCTCAGGCTTTAGAGCACTGGCACGGTCGTGGCTAACCAGTCTCAACCTCCTGGGTTTAGGTGATCCTTCTATCTCAGCGTCCCTAATAGCTGGGACTACAGGGATGTGCACCATACCTGGCTCATTTCAATTTTGATGTTTTTTTTTTTTTTAGAGATGTGGTATCTTGCTATGTTGCCCTGGATAGTCTTGAACTCCTGGGCTCAAGAGACCCTCCTGTCTTGGCCTCCCAAAGTGTTGAGATTGCAGGTGTGAGCCACCACACCCAGCCCATATTTCTATTTTTTTAAAAAAAGTTTATTTAGAAAGTAAACTAGAGAAAGAGAAGATTCATCTCCCCAGAGTAGGGGAGGGGGCTCAAGCCAGGAAACATGGCAGCAGCCATAGCTCCAAGAGCACATGGCCACACCAAAGTCTTGTAAGGCAATGGCTCATGTTTTCTATTTTTAAAACTTTTTAAACAACTGGCAGCACAGAAGGTTTATTTACACCAGCATGGCCACGAACACAGGAGTAATGCATTGTATTACATTGTTATGACGTTATGAGGTCACTAGGTGATAAGAATTTCTCAGCTTGGCCAGGAGTGGAGGCTCAAGTCTGTAATCCCAGAACTTTGGGAGGCTGAGGTGAGAGGACTGCCTGAGGGGTTTGAGACCAGCCTGGGCAACTTGATGAGACCTAGTCAGTACAGTAAAAAAAAAAAAAAAAACTAGCCAGGCGTGGCACATGCCTATTGTCTCAGCTACACAGGAGGCTGACGCAGCAAGATTGTCTGAACCCACGAGTTCGATGCTGCAGTGAAATATGATCTCGCCAGAACAAGACCCTGTTTCTGAAAAATAAAAAAAGAAAATATTGTTATACTGCTGTTCAATGTGCTTGTGTTATAAGCTAGGTGTTACTAAGAAAGAGTCAAAAAGTTATGAGAAATGAAAGTTTATAAAGTAAAAAAGTTACAGTAAGCTAAGGTTAATTTACGACTGAAAAAAAAGATATATACATATATTTTGTGAGTTGGAGTCTCACTATGTCACCCAGGTTGGAGTGTAGTGGCACGCTCACAGCCACTGCTGTCTTGACTGCTGTCTGTAGTTCCAGTTACTTGGAAGACTGAGGTGGAAGAATTACTGAGTAATTCTTCCAAGTAGCTGGAACTACAGAAGTATGCCACCTTGCCTGGCTAATTTTTTGATTTATTGTAGAGACGAGGTCTTGTCAAGTTGCCCAAGCTGATCTCAAACCCCTGGACTCAGGCAATCCTCTCGCCTCTGCCTCCCAAAGTGCTGGGATTACAGGCGTGAGCCACCACATCCAACAGAAAAAGAGATATTTTTTAATAAACTTAGTGTAGCCTAAGTGTACTGTTTATAAAGTCTATAGCAGTGCACAATAATATCCTAGGCCTTTATATTCACTCAGTTACTCACCCAGAACAAGTTCCAGCCCTGTAAGCTCTACTCATGGTAAGTTCCCTATACAGGTGCTTCTTAAATCTTTTATACTGTATTTTCACTGTATCTTTTCTATATTTAGATATGTTTAAATACACAAATATTTATCACTGTGTTACAACTGCCTACAGTATAGTACAGCAACATGCAGTACAGGTTTGTAGCCTAGGAGTGATAGGCTGTACCATATAGCCTAGGTGTGTAGTAGGCTGTGCTACCACATACAGTGTTCACACAATGACAAAATTGCCTGATGCATTTCACAGAATGTATCCTCATCCTTAAGCAACACATGATTGTATATTCTTTCAATGGCACACTCAAAGTTCCTTTCTAGACACAGTAAAGAATGACAAATAAATATCTAAGTATCTCAAGTTTTTGTAACCCTGAAACCTACAATGAATTAAAGCAACACTTAGCAACTAAATTACATTCCTCTTTCTTGTCTTACCGACCACCTACATTATAATAATGTTAGTAAAAACATTTTCATTACAATGAAAAATTGACCAACCCAAGTTCCTGATTTGAAAATCTTTCAGAGACTTGAACAAAAGGTTTTTTTTTGTTCACTCTTGGCCATGCAGTCCGAGCCAATACGAACTTGCATACTAAGCTAGAAATGAAAGTGCAAGCAGAGCAATTAATTGATAAATTTGTAGTCACGTTTCCACTTTCATGAGAACAATTTTTCTGTGTTCAGTGTTGGTAAGAGTGAAGTATGAAAAAGTAAAAGTATGATATAAAGATGGTTCTATAAAGGTATGTTGTCAGGTTGAGGAATTCCCAATTAAGCCCTAAGTCAAAACTCTGCCCCCCCCAAAATCCCTGAGATGCTATAATTCATTACCCTTATGACAACCACTAGTGTTTCCTGAGGGCTTACCACACTTTGCTAAATGATGTTTCTCCCTCCTAGTTGATCTTCCCACAATTGACCCTGCCCTTGGTCTTTGGGAGAAGTCCATGTTCACACAGTAACAGTATTCATCTGATCTCTTTAGAGAAATCAGGTTTCCAGAGGAAAATCACAACAATATTTCTTCTTTGAGGGAATACCCTTTCCCTAAAGGCCAATGGCAGATTAGGTACATAAAGTAAGGTATGTTATGCCAGAACTTATCCATTGATTCATCTTCATTCCAGGCTGAATACACAGGGATTTAGTAGCAGACTACTTTTGGGAGAGTGTCAAAATGTGAAGAGACAATCTAGAGTCCCCTAATCCAAGGTCTCTAAAAAGTTGAACTGATGGGGAAAAAAATACTGTAACCAAAATCACTGTGATGTCATTTGTATGAAGGACAGATGTGCTAACAAATGGTGACAAACTTAGGATCTAGGTAAAGGGATCCTACTTGCAAGAATTTGTCCGCAATTATTCAGTTGCACTCAAGGGAAAAACTAGTGGCAGACAAGTCTTCCTGTCTTAGAGGGCTAACCCTACCACGAGGAAGAGGTAGACCAAACAACTACCCATTTTTCTTCATTCTGGATCCATCTCCAGTGAGCAATCTTCTGGTTATTAACTTTGCCTCTCATAGAAGGCAGTGCCCCTGACACTGGACAGAGGATTCCAGTTATGAGAAAGGCATTTTCCCTCCTACCCTAATTAATAAAGTAGCTCCTGCCAATGGTGACTAGCATCCTGTCATTCCCCAGGGTACTTCATCCACTGAGAGCTGAACACTCGGGCACTCAAGGAACTTCATGAGGGACCTCAGGAGGTTACAAGATCTCCCTCTGCAAAAACGAATTCCGAAGGTCACAGATTATGTCTTTAAGAGATTCTTAGTGGTGCCTCTTTCTTTCTTTCTTCTTTTTTTTTTTGCTGGTCTTGGAAAGAAAAGGAGAAAAAAGAAAAGAAATTTAACAGATAATATGGACAGAAAAAAGATGCAAAGGAAGCCAGCTAGGTCAGAGATGACAGTGACAAGTAAACTGTCATCAGTGCCTTTTCTACTTCTACCGTCTCAATTCAGAACTGTCTTTTACCAGAGTTCCTAACTGTACCTGAACTAAACTCCCTGACATGCCTCTCCCTACTTCTCTCCCCTCCAAACCCATTCTTATATGCCAAAGAACTCTGAATGTACATATACCTTTGATCACAAGCTCAAAACATTTAAAGGCTTCTCAAAGCTCAAGCCAGATTCTCATTATATGTGTTGATAGACTGTTTATCATTGTGCTTTCTATGTCCTCTTCTTTTTCTTTCTTCTTTTTTTGAGTTGGAGTCTCACTCGGTCCGGCGATCCTTCCGCCTCAGCCTTCCAAGTAGCTGGAACTACAGGCGCGCACTACTACCACAGCCATTTTTTTGATTTATTGTAGAGATGAGGTCTCGCCAAGTTGCCCAGGCGGGTCTCGAACCCGCCTCTTCTGTCTTTTTTATTCACGACCTCTACTCCACAGAGAGACACATGATAACCTAATACAATGAATCACTTATTAAATGAACGTTCACACATCTACATGGGGGAAAAAAAAGGTGGGGGGGGAGGTCTTTCCCAACTCTTAGAAAGTAGTTAGTTAAAACATTTATTGCCGGGCTTGGTGGCTCAGTCTGTAATCCCAGCAGGTTGAGGCTGCGGTGGCCGGGAGCATGCCACTGCACTCCAGTCTGGGCAACGGAGTGAGACTCCAACTCAAAAAAATATATATATATATTTATTGGCTGGGCTCGGTGGCTCAACCTGTGATCCCAGCACTTTGGGAGGCCGAGGAGAGTGGATTGCCTGAACCCATGGATTCGAGACCCACCTGGGCAACTTGGCAAGACCTTATCTCTACAATAAATCAAAAACTAGAGCCAGGCTCGGTGGCTCAGCCTGTAATCCCGTGCCTTTGGGAGGCTGAGGTGACTCGATTGCCTGAGCCCACAGGTTCGAGACCCACCTGGGCAGCAAGACCTCATCTCTACAATAAATCAAAAAATCAGCCAGGCATGGTAGCACGCACCTATAATTCCGGCTACTCGGAAGGCTGAGGCCGAAGGATCGCTGGAGCCCAGCAGGTCGAGGCTGCAGTGGCCAGGAGGGGCCACTGCACTCCAGTCTGGGCGACCGAGTTAGACTCTAACTCAAAAAAAAAACGAGCTGGGCGTGGAAGCGCACGCCTATAGTTCCAGCTACTTGGAAGGCTGAGACGGAAGGATCACCGGAGCCCAGCAGGTTGAGGCTGCGGTGGCCGTGAGCATGGCCACTGCACTCCAGTCCGGGCAATAGAGTGAGACTCCAACTCAATAAATGCATAAATAAAAAACATTTACTAGGCCAGGCGCAGCAGCTCACACCTATAATTCCAGCAGTTTGGGAGGCTGAGGTGAGAGGATTGCTGGAGCCCATGGATTCAAGATCAGCCTAGGCAACTTAGCGAGACCTCATCACTACAATAAATCAAAAATATTAGCTGGGCATGGTGGCACGTGTCTGAAGTTCCAGCTACTTGGAAGGCTGGGGCAGAAGAATCGCCTGAGCCAAGCAGGTTGAGGCTGTGGTGGCCATGAATGCAACAGAGTGAGACTCCTAGCAAAAAAACCCCACATATTTACTTACACCAGCCTCTTTATAAGCAGAATGGTTACCAAGTATGTTTAGGGCTTTTATTTGTGCTATTCATATCACAGCTAGATTAGGGTCATAGATTTAAAAAAACTTTGAAACCAGGCTGAACACTGACGTTCATGCCTATAATCCCAGAACTTTGAGAGGCTAAGGGAAGAGTATTACTTGAGGCCAGGAGTTTGAGACCAGCCTGGGCAACATAGTGAGCCTGTCTCTACAAAAAAATTAAAAAATAAAAGTAGTCAGGTGTGGTAGCGCCTTGGGAAACTGAGGTTGGAGGAGCATTTGAGCCTAGGACTTAGAGGCTGCAGTGAGCTATGACTGCACCACTGCACTCCAGCCTAGATGATAGAGCAAGATTTTGTCTCAAAACAAACAACAACAAAAAACTCTGAGCAAAGTCTCTAATGAGCACTACTGACAACACTTCAGAAGTATTACAATTAAGGAGGAATTAAGTACCTTCTGTGGTTCTGTGGACTCCACTGGGAGAGGACTCTTGGAAGTTTGTCCCATTTCTTCTAGACTTTGCCATGAGCTTTTTCCTTTTGCTAAATTTGCTTTGTATCTTTTCACCATAATTAATCATAGCTGTGAGTACAAACATGCTGAGGTCTGTGAGTCCTCCTTCCAAATCATCAAACCCGGACACTCTCTGGGGACTCCCAACACAGGTACTCACCAAGATGACTCCTTACCTCAAGTTTAGAACAGGCAAACCTGAACTCATGATGCTTCATATCAAATCTGCCCTTCTTCCCACTTTCCTACTCCTGTTATTAACACTTTGGTAAGGATCCAGGGTGAAAACAGTACCCTTTGGCGACATGTCCCTTCTCTCCTTTTCCTGTTAGTAAATCCTGCCCATGCTTCCTTCGCGATATCTCTTGAATCCGCCCTCTCATCTTCACTTCTACAGCTCAACACAAGTCCTCTATCTCTGGGCTATCAGTGTAACCTCCACACTTAACTCCTCTCCTTAAGGAATCACTTCTAATATACTGTTCTCTGCAGTCCAATAAGTTTTGCCAGACTTCAGAGATGATCTTGTCAGTACCCCTCTTAAAAATGCCCAAGCCTACCAAATAAAGCCTTTCTCCTAGGTCCAAAGTATATTCTCTGCAGTATTTTCTTTTTTTTTTTTTTTTTATGTTCCAAATGTGATGGGTTTATTTTATTTTGCTCTGATGCAAAAGCAAAGATTTCACTACAGCACAGAGACCAATATATTAAAAGGTCATGGAAAAGTGGAGTGGGACATGCAGAACGTGATGTACAAACTGGAGGGTCAGGTCTCTCCTGGAACATGACACTACACTGTCGCTGAGGAACACATTAACACTGCAGAACTGAACTGAAATGTGGCACAAACATGACAACTTCCAGGCATGCCTTCAAGCTCCTCCCTCAGGATGGACTTGCAAACTCTAGACTTCAGTGTGGGGAGGACTACAATTCTTTGGAAGAATAAAAAGTTCACACTTTTGAAATTCCACAGAAGAATTTTAAGGCCAAAACAGAGTGGGTTCATTTCTCTTCACTTCCAGGAAAACATCCGATGCTTTACTCAAACCACATTAAGCTTCCAGTTCAAAACCCAACCCAACCTTGTGACCTCCTGCATTGAAGTTCTTTCCATCAATTAAAGCTGACAAGGTCAGTTTGACTCCTGGCCGAAGGGTCTGAGTATAACTCAGTCCAATCAGGCTGGCATTATTTACTTTAGCAGATAGAGAAGTTCTACAATCCAGCTTGTATTTAGCAGCAATGCCAAAATGGGTGTTGTTACTGCCAGTTGTCCAAGCAAGGTTTATTGACGTTTCAATCTTCTCATTAACCTTCTGGTAGATAGAACCTCCAAATTCAGTGCCATCATTCACATGAGTGTGCAGCTGGAAGCCTGCAGCCTTGTAACCCAGGGCAAAATTATTCTGTGACAGTTTGGATTTGGCTATATCAAAACTCATCTGATAGCCAGCAAGCCACCCTTCTAAGGCCAACACAGCCCAGCCATAGATGGTTGGCCCAGAAAAATCTATATCAACATTACTGCCAAGACTGAAACAATCCCATTTATAAGAGGCCTTCAATTTCCCACTCTTCTTTCCTGTATTTGGTACAAATATGGTATCGAGAGTCAGTTTCAACCCTTCAGCCACCTTATTCTCCAAAGAGATCTCTGCCCCCAGAGGATTGCCTGTGTTCCATTTTTGGGTGAAGGTAAGTCCATAGTTGCAGACCTTATATTTGGTCTCTAGGTTGCCTGATGCTTTCTCGGTATCAGTGTAAGCATGACCAGAAGTAGAAAATTCCACTCCACTACAAGACTTGGTTTTCAGATCTATCTTGACCATGCCAAACCCATATCCTTGGTTGAAGACATCCTTGGCAGCCTTTCCCAGGTCACAATAACTTGGTGTGTTACACATATCTCCAACTGGAGGCCAGTCCCCGCACGGCCAGGGCACCGCTGAAGGTCTCCTTCCCACCACCCCTGCAGTATTTTCTATACGACCCTTACTCCAATCCAATAAACCTTAAGCCATAGAAAAATTGAGCTCTGATTCCTGGGCAACTCAAGCACTTCTGTGCATTTTCTTTTCTTAAAATGCCCTTCATCACCAGGCTCGGTGGCTCAGCCTATAATCCTGCGCCTTTGGGAGGCTGAGGTGAGTGGATTGCCTGAGCCCACAGGTTCAAGACCTGCCTGGGCGGCGAGACCTCATCTCTACAATAACTCAAAAAATCAGCTGGGCGTGGTAACGCATGCCTGTAATTTTGGCTACTTGGAAGGCTGAGGCGGAAGGATTGCTGGAGCCCAGCAGGTCGAGGCTGTAGTGGCCGGGAGCAGCCACTGCACTCCAGTCTGGGTGACAGAGTGAGACTCCAACTCAAAAAAAAAAATGCCCTTCATCTCCACCTCTATCTTAAATGACATTCTTTAATATCCAGCTCAAGTATAAACCTCGTCACAAGAAGTACACCCGATTTTTCTATTCATAATATCTTCTCCCTGCTCAGAACTTATTTATCACATTCCTCTTACCACTTTCATAACACTTCCCCCATTCTAGTCATCCTAACTATACTGCAAAACTGCTTCCTATACTCCACTGGGCTTTGTACATTTCTTTTTCTTTCATTTCCTTTTTTTTTTTTGAATTGGAGTCTCACTCTGTCAGCCAGGGTGGAGTGCAGTGGCATGCTTATGGCCACCGCAGCCTCGATTTGCTGAGCTCGGGTGATCCTTCCACTTCAACCTTCCAAGCAGCTGAAATCATAGGCATGCATCATCATGCCCCGCTAATTTTTTTGATTTATTGCAGAGATAAGGTCTCTCCAAGTTGTCCAGGCTGGTCTCGAACCCGTGGGCTCAGGCAATCTTCTTGCCTCTGCCTCCCAAAGTGCTGCGATTAAAGGCGTGAGCCAAGCACCCAGCTACATCCATGAAACAACTTGTAATGCTTCTCTCCAACATCTGCAGTAGAGTGAAACACTAAATTTTTTTTTTTTGAGTTGGAGTCTCACTCTGTCTTAAACGGAATCTGTTATTATGCAAAGAGCTACAGACTGCCAGATCAAGCATGGATCTAAGAAATGTTACACATAGAGCAGCAGAGGACGGCAATGAAAAGAATCAACATCCAAATTCGCCTTTTCTTACAATCGTCACCGACACAGAAATGCAATTTAGGAGTGACAGCATACATAGCGGGACAGTTTGATCATAAGGTAAAGTTTGATCAGTGGCTCAGCCTGTAACCCCACGCTTTAGGAGGCTGAGGTGAGTGGATTGCCTGAGCCCGCGAGTTCGAGACCCGCCTGGGGAACTTGGCGAGACCTCATCTCTACAATAAATCAAAAAATTAGCCGGGCTCGGTGGCTCAGCCTGTAATCCCGCGCGCCTTTGGG